>NC_057845.1:31627142-31935595 GCF_910594005.1 Cervus elaphus
GGCAATTTTGCTATTTTATCTTTTAAAATGTGTATGCTGACAGTGAATATGTTTATGTGTATACTTGAATACATAATGTCCAGGAAAATACACAAATATTAGAATTAACAACATTTATACTTACTCTCTAAGATTATTTCTAAATAGCTTCCAATACACAAAATAATAAAAATTGAACTTTTGCAATTTACAATTTAGATGTTGTATCACATTTATCTTAATACATTGAAACTATAATTGCAAATAATTGAACTTCCAATACACAAGTAAATGAAATTGCTGAACCGAAAGGAAATTAGCATTGATTGCAGTTTGAGTAAACTGAACAGATTTGGTAGTTTTGATTTATTGAGGTAGAAACTAGTCCTAAACCTATTAACACAAAGATATAATTAAAGTGCTGTGATTTTTAGCAACAGATCAAAGAGAATGAAGCAACCATAAAAATATCATTTTCTTTTGGTAATGAAAATCAGTATGAAAATTGCAAGTGTAGCACTCTCAAATTAATGCCAGACAACTAAAAGAAAACTAAACATACAATTATATTTTGATAGACCCTAATAAATATTAAAGAAACTACATGCTTGCTATATTGATGCTTGTTTAGCTTTCATACCTGGAATTAATACTTGGAGCAATAGTGCATAATTTTTTGGAAAAACTTTGTAAACCAGGGATACCATCTGCTTACTTCCTTAAATAATTAACACTGCATCTTTATATAACATTTACCCAGCAAATACAAAGAAAAATTATTTTATATCCATACTTAACTAATATTTTTAGCAAAAAAAAAAAAAAAAGAATATTCAACTGAATGAAGATCATTTACACAAATCTCCACATCACTTTCTGTAAACAGAGCAAAGTTTTGTTGCAACTGTATTTTCACAGTTCTCCACTAATAAGTCATTCCACTAAAAAGATTATGAGGCAAACAAAAATATCATCTACTTTTATTCTTTAAGCCAATTCTGTTTTATAACAAGTGTTTATAAGACAAACCTAGCTCTGATTAATTAATTTTATAGGTGAGAAATGTATTCAGCCTGTTACTGTATTTCTCATGATATAATTTTAATGAATTAATCACTTTTTTAAACTTCACTGCCTCCAACCCAAATAAAGCCACTGAAGCTGTCACCGAGAATAATTCTCACTGAATTTACAAGTGGCCAGTACAAGCCTTCTTAGCAATACGTATTTTGAATTATCCAAATTGACAAAACCAAAGTGAAGCCAATAAAAGGAATTAAAGAAATTACCCATGTAGTATCCAAGCTAATTAAGACCAATCAGCTATGACTTTTGGCTCAAATTCCACTTGTGCTCACATTTTACTTGAATTAAATAATTATTAACAATGTTTCTGTTGCTATTATTCCCATTCATGCCTATCTACCTCTTTTTTTTCTATGTCATCCTTTTCCTTCTCCTGATGGTATTGCTGCTTTTCATATTAATGCTGCTGCTAGTGGAGGTATTGTAATTATTGCTACTGCAGTGTCAGAGCAAACAATTCATGTTTACATCACTCCTTGTGTTGAGTATTAATTGCTAACTGGCTTTTCATTATTTTTTATATTAAACAAGATGATGTTCATTATTTTAATCAGCTCTAATCACTGTATTGGAAACATCTATTTATCTACAGTCCTACCTCTCCACTTAAATCTAGCTCTCTAGGGTCCTCATATTAGATGTGGATAGTGTTAGCATTTTAATTAAAGAAGAATCATGCTTATGTATGATAGTTTTTAGGGTCAAATTTATGTGATGAGGGGAGGGGCAACACAGAAGTATCCAAAATCTGATCCCTTTATCTGTTAAGAAACATATTACCCATAAATAAGTCATCAATTTAAGACTGAGACCAAAAGAGAAATTTTATAAAAGGAAAAATATTAAAGAGAAAAAAAAAAGTAATCTATACTGAGAATATCTATATTGAAAGCAACCACACAACATCCCTAAGATGGGAAACTCTAATTTGGAAATGATGTTTTACATGCTTTTACTATTTGAGGTTAAATAATAGTTTATGAAAAAAGTCAGTTAAAGACAAATCAAAATATTTGGGTGTCATCATTATCATTTGAATTGGGGAAAAAACTTAATATTGATTCCATGAAAAATAGTTACAGGTTTAAAATTTATTAAATTCAGCTACAAGAATGACAATAGCAACATCAATGCTGCTTTTTGGCACTAAAGTGAGAATACTTGGCTACAATCTAGTTTTCCATAGTAGTTAGGGTGATTTCTAAAAAAATAAATTAGGTTGCTTCATCCTCTGTTAAAAAAATTACATCACATTGCAATGGTACTGTTGCTTCACAAACAGGGCAAGAGGAGACTGAAGAAAGAGGCAGATGACTCCAGATTTATTAAACAGGGGAACTCACTTATAGGGCTTATCTTGGGCGGCCAAAACGCAAGTAGATCGTTACCCACCTGCCAGGATCTTAAAAGTTTATGTGGAGACCTTAACAGGATTTAGTCACATATGCCATCCAGATGGTCTCAATAATACATAACTATCTCAACACTGTGTCTTTAAAAATGGCTCCCACTGACGGCCTGGTGGGCAGACTGTATATTCCAAGGATGGGTGAAAGGCTAAGGCGCCTTAGATTCCCTGGGTCCAGTTTGCCCATCACCCAGCTGTTACCTCTACCCAATGACCTCCAACATGCTGAGAATTCGGATTCTGACAGTCTCAAAGAAAATGTTACTGTTCTCACAAACTTTCAAACTTTATCAAATCCTCCCGCCCCGCCTCCCCGCCAGTCTCCCTACGCGTTGTCCTAGTTTGCTGTTGTTTCGTGAACACACATGTTCCTAAGTAAAGAAAATTGCATATGGTGTGCCTTCTTTCTGTGAGGCCTCGTCTTTCTCCAGAAGGCTTGATCTTTTCATTTCTTATCACTCTCAATTTATACATCACATTTCTCTCAGAGATCCTCACTGTTTCAACTACATAAAAAGAGGATATCCCCTCCTGTTTTCTGTTATATTCTACTGTCATTTTCTTTTAGAGAGCTCACCATGATTAAGGGTTTTTGTTTGTTTGCTTAATTTTTATTATCTATACTTCTTCCCTACCTTGCTTCATGAGTGCGGTACCACACATGTTTTATTTGCTGTATTATAGATACTAACAGTATATTCAGTCCCTAGCTACTCAATACAGAGAAGGCAATGGCACCCCACTCCAGTACCCTTGCCTGGAAAATCCCATGGATGGAGGAGCCTGGTGGGTGGAGTCCACGGGGTTGCTAAGAGTCAGGCACGGCTGAGTGACGTCACTTTCACTTTTCACTTTCATGCATGGAGAAGGAAATGGCAACCCACTCCAGTGTTCTTGCCTGGAGAATCCCAGGGTCGGGGGAGCCTGGTGGGCTGCCGTCTATGGGGTCGCACAGAGTTGGACACGACTGAAGCGACTTAGCAGCAGCAGCAGCTACTCAATAAACATTTCTAGAGTGAATTAATGCCTTCATTTATTGATAATCTCCGAAGCACCAACCCTGATGCACTAGGCTAGTGATTAATCTTGAGATCAGACAATCTAATGGACTGTATGTACATTTGTTTTCCAGTTTACATCTAGCCCTAAGAGTTGTCTTTGCCTTCAGAGATCCTATTTAAATAAATTATCTGGAGTTTCTACTAATCATGACAGTTTGCAATCAACTGAATGTGGTAGGAGGAAATGGGGACGACAGAGGATGAGATGGTTGGATGGCATCACTGACTCAATGGACATGGATTTGGTTAGACTCCGGCAGTTGGTGATGGACAGGCAGACCTCGCATGCTGTGGTTCATGGGGTCGCAAAGAGTCAGACACAACAGAGTGACTGAACTGAACTGAACTGAATGTGGTATATGAGCTTGCTTCCAGGTGTAAAGAATCTGCCTGCCAATGAAGGACATGCAGAAGATGCAGTTTACATCCCTGGGTTGGGAAAGTCCCCTGGAGGAGGAAATGGCAACCCACTCCAGTATTCTTGCTTGGAAATCCCATGGACAGAGGAGCATGGAGGGCTACAGTCCATGGGGTAGCAAAGAATTGGACTCAGTGAGCAACTGAGCATGCACAAATGTGGTATACAGTAAGCTATAATACTGAAGAATATTATAAAATATAACTCATAGCATAGTATCCAAGGTCAATTATGAAGGTAGGAAAATATGTACAAGTACACTGAAAGAATTAAAACACTTGAAATTATAATACAGATCCATAAAACAGCTAATGAACACGCTATTAATAAGTTCATATTAATAGCAAGGAGCCTCTGCTGCTAGGAAAACATAGGCAGCGTCATGCATAGTAGAAAGCATGCTGATAATGAACAAGCTGCAATTGGTTAACTCACCTGGCAACCTGGGTATTTCAGGTTGAGATTTTTCTGCCCTTTGTCTATTGGTTTTGTTTTGTTTTGACTCAGGAGATCAAGGATGTTTTATGTACACTGGGGGACAAGAAGACATATCCAATAAGTGTTTTATTTGTCAAGAGATTAGAGACATGCCTAATAAAGGCATTCGAGTAGGAAGATATTCAGTTAATATTGCTAGTAGTGAAGCTTAAGCAGCTTAGTTAAATAACTCAAGTGCAAAATAACTGTTAGCCTGGCAAGTCACACATCTCTGAACTCTAAAGCATATGTCAGCCCCATGGAGTGAGGAATCAGAGAAATAATAAATGTGGTTAATAGACTGAGGAAACAATGCCCAAGAAAAAGTTCAGTTATCATAGTAGGAAACCATCTTGGAAAAGACTTTTAAACAATAACTCAGAAGTTAGGAATGGAAACATACTCTTTTTACATTGAATGTACGTTGTCAGTCAATATTATTACTCCTATTACATTACTATTGCAATAATACTGTACTAGAGTGGGCTTACCCAGTGGCTCAGTGATAAAGAGTCTGCTTGCAATGCAGGAGATGCAGGTTCAACCCCTGGGTCTGGAGATCCCCTGAAGGAGGAAATGGCAACCCACTGTAGTATTAGTGCCAGGATTATTCCATGGACAGAGGAGTCTGGTGGGCCACAGTCCAAGGCCACAAATAGTCAGACACTATTGAGCATGCCCACATGCACACACACACACGCACATTGTATCTATAATACTATAAATATATATATAATACTATAGATATAAATATAATGCTATAAAGATAATACATTTTAAAAGAGTACATGGTATCCTTGTTTGTGACTAAATGTGGAGCACTTACTATGTGATAATACAGAATAGTCATATTTTCCATATGTTTGCTTGAGTGAAATTTCCCATAGATAAGATGGCTATGGAAGGCTTTTGAAGAAGTGATATTTGTATTAGTTTCCTACTGCTGCTGTAAAACATAACCTCAAATTCAGTGGCTTAAACACAAATTGATGTTATAGTTCTGGAGATCAGAAGTCTAAAAATAGATCTGCAAGGGTGCATTCCTTTTGGAGGATCTATGAATGAATCTGCTTCCTTGCCCCTTTCCAGCTTCTAGACATTGCCTACCTTCCCTGTTTTGTGGTCCTTCTTCCATCTTAAGAACAAGTGGTGTACCATCTTTTCTCCTCTGTGACTTCTGCTTCCATTGTCTCTTATTTCCTCTCCGAATCACAACGATCTTATGATTACACTGGACCCACCTGGATATGCTGGGATAATCTCATCTCAAGAACCTGATGTTAGTTGAGTGTGGAAAGTCCTCTTGCCAGGTAAGGTAACATTCACAAATTCCAGGAATTAGGACATGGACTTTTTTGAGGGATTATTGTTCAGTCTAATATTTAAGCTGAATTCTGGAGGAAAATTAGTCAGAGACACAAAAGTTGGAAAAGGTTTTGTCTTAGTTTGGATTCCCTGGAAAGCACAGCCTCAGTCAAATACTCAAGGGCAGGTGGTTTATTTGGGAAGTAATACCAGGAAGTACAAGTGAGAATACAGAATGAAAACGGTGAAGAGAAACTAGCCAATAAAGGATGTGCTAGTGAAAAAAATTATCAACATGAGTTTAATCCTCTTGGGTACTCTTTTAGCAGCACATATCAGACTTGTGCCAATGGGATATGGAAAGCCTGGGAGTTGTTCCGGCCACTCTGGTCTCTCATCAGTTGATCCCTAGTATCCTGCTGAGAACAAGGGGTAAGCAAGCTCACAAAAATATCAAGAAATCCTTTAGGTAGAACAGTAGAGAAGCCAGAAGGAGAAAGGCATTGGTGCTTGATGTGGGAGCCAATCAGCTCTTCATGGGTACACTGGGAACTGAGGAGTTTGAACAGGCTTTTCAAAACAACAATAGTATCTGGTCCAGATAGAAACAATAAGACATTATAGGACACACTCAAAAGTCTTGGAATATACTGTACTATATAAAACTACACTGTTGAAACAATTAGAGAACTGAAAAGCATAATAATGCATTGCATACTTTGGTTCACATATATTATTGCAAACAGTATTTTAAAAATGGAATTAGAGGAGAAATGAGTTTAGTCTAAAAAGTTGAGTTACAGACCTATAGACTGGCAAAAATAATTTGTGTAGACAGAAGAAAGATTTGTGAGGAGAGAGAAAATAATATAAACAAAATGTTTAAAAGTATGATTATCCATATTATGGCACATTTTGCAATAACTAAGAAGAATATATTGAGTGGAAAATAGTGTTTTGGTTTTAAGGTAGAAAAATATGCTAAGTAGCCTGCCAATAATAATTATTTGGTTCACTCATTTAATCACTCAAAAACTTGTTATTAAATGTCTAATATGTGTTAGACGGGCTTCCCTGTGGTTCAGCAGTAAAGAAACCCCATGCAATGCAGAAGCCACAGGAGAAGCGTGTTCTATCCTTGGGCCAGGAAGATCCTCTGGAGGAGGGCATAGCAACCTACTCCAGTATTCTTTCCTGGAGAATCCCGTGGACAGAGGAGCCTGGTGGGCTACAGTCTGGGAGGTCGCAAAGAGTCAGACATGACTAACCTGACTTAGCATGCATGCACGCATGTGTTACATACTGTTTCTGACACTGGCTTGCTATCATTGAATGGAATGGTGAAAGGCCCTAACCTTCAAGCTGTTTCCATACTTGACATTTATGTAAAACTTTAAAATTTTCAAAAGAAAGTTTATCATTATATATAACATCTACAATACAGATAATATATTAAAGCATGACTCATGACATAATCAAAGCACACGTGTAATTTTCTATCCTACCATCCTTTTCAAATACATTTAGTATGGAATGTTTTTCCATTTAACTAGATAAAAATTTCTCAGATGCATTACTTATTCTGATAGACTTTTAAATATAAGCTTATAAGACTAGACTACAAAGACAGCATCATTTTTCTACTCAACATTTCCACATATTTAATTTGTAAAACCTCCTTACCCACAGAAATGACATTTAAGCTCAGAATTTTACCAGTGTACCATCTGAAGGCAGGGGTGGGCATCTTGTGTGCTCCATAAATAAAGACTGGCAGATCAAAATCCTTGTCATTAGCATTTATCTCTTTCTCATTTCCTTTCCTCTTCTCCCTTATGAGCTATGGTTTAGGTCCCTCTCAGCATCAACTCAGGAGGGGGTGGAGATGCTGGAAACTGCCTGACAAGCATCCCTGCCACAAGCATACACACAACAGAATAGCCAACCTCTCCTGAAAAGGAAATTGGGAGATGCATCTCCATGTCTGCCTCACTCTACCAATGCCATTGCTCAGCTCTGTTTCTCTAAATATTTTTGCCTCAGGAACAGCTCCCACAGAATTCTGGTATCCTCTTTTCCTAAGAGAAAATGCAGAAAGGGGGAAATGACAATCCTGTCTGCTGCAGTTATTCTTAAGGGTCATGATACATACATATCATCTTCCTAAGATTAAGATGTATTAAATCCGAACAAGAATCATATGTTCTCCATCTAGGAGCAAGATGAATTTGTTAAAATAGTTACTAGGACTTTGTTTTTAGTGATAGGTTATGATCAGATATTTTGATACTGATGATATTTGTTGATAGATCCACCAAGTATATTTTCACCCTTTCCAACTCAGTACATACAAACTTGAATCTAGTATTGAACTGTACATGAAAATATTGTTCAATCTTGCCAGAGCACTTGCATAAATTAATAAATATGGGGTATTTGTATAAAAAATAAATGCAGTCTGTGTCATATGTAATAATTGCATATTTCTGATTGTTCATTCTGTCCTGGTATTACATAGTCACAAATTTAACATTAAATAAAACAGTTCAACAACTGCTATGGTACTTTAAAGCAAATATGTTAGTATTCCCTGTGAAGACAAACACTATTTATTGTAGATGCCAAATCTTTTACTACTTTTCTGGCTAACTGTGGGAGGACTTGAAAAGAACATTTAAATGTGCTTCATGTGCAAACTAAGAATATAAAGCAAGTGGCAGTCCCTTGTCTAAAGCACCTCAAAGTGACCAAGAGATGCTGGAAGTGATAGGTCACCAGGTTTTAACTAGATATGCAGATAAGGAATGCCCAAAATAGGTTTGGGCTCCCAAGTAATTTCACTCAGTCTCAACATTTGTTTACTGACTAGGCAAAGAGCAAATATGTTTTTGCCATTTTGCCAGAGGAAAGAGACTGTTTTTCCTTCAGTTCAGTTCAGTCACTCAGCTGTGTCTAACTCTTTGTAACCCCATGAACCGCAGGACACCAGCCTCCCTGACCATCACCAACTCCTGCAGTCTACCCAAACCCATGCCCATAGAGTCAGTGATGCCATCCAACCATCTCATCCACTGTCGTCCCCTTCTTCTCCTGCCCTCATTCTTTCCCAGCATCAAGGTCTTTTCAAATGAGTCAGCTCTTTGCGTCAGGCGGTCAAAGTATTAGAGTTTCAGCTTCAACACCAGTCCTTCCAATGAACACCTAAGACTGATCTCCTTTAGGATGGACTGGTTGGATCTCCTTGCAGTCCAAAGGACTCTCAAGAATCTTCTCCAATACCATAGTTCAAGAGCATCAATTCTCCAGTGCCCAGCTTTCTTTGTAGTCTAACTCTCACATCCATACATGACCACTGGAAAAACCATAGCCTTGACTAGATGGACCTTTGTTGGCAAAGTAATAGCTTTGCTTTTTAATATGCTATCCAGGTTGGTCATAACTTTCCTCCCAAGGAGTAAGCTTCTTTTCATTTCATGGCTGCAGTCACCATCGGCAGTGATTTTGGAGCCCCCAAAAATAAAGTCTGACACTGTTTCCACTGTCTCCCCATCTATTTGCCATGAAGTGATGGGAGAGGATGCCATGATCTTAGTTTTCTGAATGTTGAGCTTTAAGCCAACTTTTTCACTTTCCTCTGTCACTTTCATCAAGAGGGTTTTTAGTTCCTCTTCACTTTCTACTATAAGGGTGGTGTCATCTGCATATCTGAGGTTATTGATATTTCTCCCGGCAATCTTGATCCCAGCTTGTGCTTCTTCCAGCCCAGCGTTCTAGGTTGGTCATAACTTTCCTTCCAAGGAGCAAGCGTCTTTTAATTTCATGGCTGCAATCACCATCCGCAGTGATTTTGGAGCCTGGAAAAATAAAGTCAGCCATTGTTTCCCCATCTATTTGCCATGAAGTGATGGGAACAGATGCCATGATCTTAGTTTTCTGAATGTTGAGCTTTAAGCCAACTTTTTCACTTTCCTCTGTCACTTTCATCAAGAGGCTTTTTAGTTCCTCTTCACTTTCTACCATAAAGGTGGTGTCATCTGAGGTTATTGATATTCCCCCAGCAATCTTGATTACACCTTGTGCTTCCTCCAGTCCAGCGTTTCTCATGATGTACTCTGCATATATGTTAAATAAGCTGGTTGACAATATACAGCCCTGATGTACTCCTTTTCCTATTTAGAACCAGTCTGTTGTTACTCACCTAGAGCCAGACATCCTGGAATGTGAAGTCAAGAGGATCTTAAGAAGCATCACTATGAACAAAGCTAGTGGAGGTGATGGAATTCCAATTGAGCTATTTCAAATCCTGAAAGATAATTCTGTGATAGTGCTGCACTCAATATGCCAGCCGATTTGGAAAACTCAGCAGTGGCCATAGGAGTGGAAAATGTTAGTTTTCATTCCAATCCCAAAGAAAGGCAATGCCAAAGAATGCTCAAATCACCGCGCAATTGCACTCGTCTCACTTGCTAGTAAAGTAATGCTTAAAATTCTCCAAGCCCCCTCAGCAATACATGAACCGTGAACTTCCAGATGTTCAAGCTGGTTTTAGAAAGGACAGAGGAGCCAGAGATCAAATTGCCAACATCTGCTGGATCATTGAAAAAGGAAGAGAGTTCGAGAAAAACATCTATTTCTGCTTTATTGACTACGCCAAAGCCTTTGACTGTGTGGATCACAACACACTGTGGAAAATTCTGAAAGAGTCCAGAAAAATAAAGTCAGCCAAAGTTTCTACTGTTTCCCCATCTATTTCCCATGAAGTGATGGGACCAGATGCCATGATCTTAGTTTTCTGAATGTTGAATATTAAGCCAACTTTTTCAGTCTCCTCTGTCACTTTCATCAACAGGCTCTTTAGTTCTTCACTTTCTGCCATAAGGGTGGTGCCATCTACATATCTGAGGTTATTGATATTTCTCCTGGCAATCTTGATTCTAGCTTGTGCTTCCTCCAGTCCAGCATTTCTCATGATACTCTGCATACAATTTAAATAAGCAGGTTGACAATATACAGCGTTGACATACCCCTTTCCCCATTTGGAACCAGTCTGTTGTTCCATGTCCATTTCTAACTATTGCTTCTTGACCTTCAGTTCTAAATTCTGAGAACAGAAAGGACACTCCTTCTCTTAAAAAAAAAAAAAAAGAATTATATATTCACTCTTAAAATATATTACTAGTGATTCTTCAATTTAAAAAAATGAAATCAAAAGAACTATTTGAAATTACATAAAATGTATATTTTAATTATGTTTAAACTGTATACTTTGACTCATTAATCACCACATTACATTAGACCAAAATAATTATTTTATATGAGTAAAAGTGATTTTATATTATAGATTAATATCACATAAAATGTTCAAACTACTGTCTAACATTGATGCATTCAATACAAGCAAATGTAAAGATTAGCAGTAAGATAGCTTTAAATGTAATGATGTTCTTATAGTAAGTAACCAAAGTCTGTGTTCAAGATAATAAGCCCAATGCAATTCAACTTTTATTTTAACTAGGCTTAATGATTGTCCAGAAAGAGATTCTCAAATTACAAAATTTATGTTTAATGTATATCAAGAGGACTATATTCTTATTTACAGCAAGGTTTTAATCATCTTGATTTTTATAATTACTGCAATAAAATACTCATAACACCTTCTCAAATTTGAATTATGAGTAATTGTTATTATGGTAAAATAAATTTTGCTTATCAGATTCTCTTCAATTTAATGACTTACTTCTAAATATTGGAGGAAAAACTGTTTCAATTTATTCTCTATTAGAAGAATATCAGCTGTTTCTAAAAGGAGCTGCCAGTTTTACTGTATTTACTATTGCAACAAGCCTAGATACTAAGCGTGTGTGATTTATTTTCAGCAGATGTGTAATTATTTCTAAAACAAGCAGATATATACTCTTACAAAATTAACTTTTTAAATTTGAAACTGTAAATCATGGTAGTTCTAAATCATAGAACATAAAAACCCTTAAAACTTCCACTTTTCATTCTTGATTTATAAATAAGATTTAGCATGTGTGACAAAGAGAATCTTGTGACAGAATTCACTTACTGGAATAAAGAGGTCCAACAGATAATGTGCTTGACCCTATTTTTTTTTTTCCTCCTTTACCCTCGGTACCAGAAAGGCTTAGTACATACGATGGCCACAACACCACTGTCCCTTTAGTGCCCAAAGCACTAAGAGGTTCCAAATTATGTTTTCATCTTGATTGTAACCACCTGACTCTTTGTTAGATCTCCAGAGTTATTCATTTTGCTGTTTTGCAGTATAATCACTGTACAAACACACAATACTTCCTACCAGTCTTGTCACTGGGGTGATATAAATTTACTTCTCTACTTTTGAGCTTCCAACAAGGTGACAGTCCTCAGTTAATGGAACTCTTGAAAATACCAAGGGGAGAACTGCGGCAGTATCACAAACTCATCTCAATATATGGAGGTAAGGATGCATTCTTAGCTTGGTGATAAAATAATTCTAATTTTCAAAATGAAAATTGAAAGAAATTAAATTTTCTTTCACTAAACATGACTGCTTTTAATAAAATAATTTTGTTACATGATTATATCAGTAAGTTCCTCTTTTTACTCTGCCTTATCATACATACATGCCCTCCACTATTGATATTACCATAAATCTTCTAGGAATATGGGAAAACAAATAAAATTCTTATTTTAAAACTAGCTAAACTTCAGATATGCTTATACTGACCTGAACAAAATTTCCTCTTCTGGCTTTATATTCTACCCCATGTGGAGTCCACAGACTCTCCTTTTAGGGGATGGTGATGACTTTCCTATTAATCAAGAGATGTCAGATCAGTCTCAGAAGCTCTTAGTTATAAGCAGACACAGGTTAAGACTGCAAGACTGAAGTATATACTTAGTTTTATCATCACTGTGTATCACTGTCTTTTCTGTAACATCTACTCAGGCAACCATTTTATGAGGTATATATATTCTGGAGAGCTGTTCTTTATTCTTCTGTGAGACCAGAGGAAGTTAACTCTTGAAGCATGATGCAATGAGACTTATTATATCTTACTGACCACTCTAACTCCAGTCAAAGTATAAGAAATATCACTAGACTCACATGTTCCCTTCTCAAAAGAGAATATGTACATATAAATGTTATATATACATATACATGTATATGTATCTTCTGTGTTTCTCATATAGTGAAAAATATCATGAAAAAAAGATTATTGAATTACAATCCTTGTATCTGGCTCTTCAAGCTCTTCATGTAAGGACTGAGATCTTTTCAACTGACACAATCTACATATGCTTGGCTCCTGGGCTATCAGTAGATGATAAAAGTCTGGAGATAATCCTCTTCCTACAGTGCTCAAACATAAGATCTCCAGAGTTTTATATCCTGCTCTATAGCTGGTCTCTGACTAAATGTCACAAAAGCAATCATGCAGCAGAAAAATAGGAAGCCACAGCAAATACATGTTGAAACTCAAATAATTATGATTTATAATGTGATAAAGACAACTAAAACAAGACTAGGGTGGATAGATCATGGAAATAAATAGTTGATTTTGTAGCCCCTGTAGAAAATTATCAAGAAGGAATCTGAGAATTGAGAACAGAGGTCAATAGAATAGCTACTAGACTCATTAACTAGTTTTTCCATATTATGCACTCCATACAAGTTAATTTTCAATGGGATAATTTTAAAATAATTACTGTCATACTATTTGTACATGATTCCTAATGGCTCTAGTAATATTGTTTTGCTTATGATTTATAAGCTAAAGTGCATGAGATATAACAATGACCCATCTGTATTTAAATACATTTTATTGATTAACTTATACTCTTACAAGTTTTTACTGAGTAATCTTTTTTAATATCTATAATATTGATTCTTTCTCCCAATCCCAGTTCTTCATAAAAACTTAAATACCAAAAAAAAAAAAAAAAAAGTTTGGTTTCTAGTCTATATTTTAAAATTAAATCCAACTCTCCTAGATATGACTCCTTAAATAGAAACAAAATAACTTTCTCAGTTTGAAACATATAATCTAAAGTTCAAAGTCTAAGGCTTTTTTCCTTCTCATTCTTCTGTCTGAGTTGGCATTATAAGATCAGGCAGATGTGTCTGGTCTTTGGAAAGTCAACAACTTTACAAACTTACATCCTCTGACCTAACACAAGGTAGTATCTAGTTCTTATCTCTCCTCACCTCACCACTCAACCAAGCACTGAAATAATCTTATCCTCATCTTATCATCAAATTTTGCCTTCCATTCTGTATCTCTAAGCAGCACAAGTTTGCACCATTGTCAAATATACCAGCTGTATCACCCAGTTACTTGTGGGTGTTCTCAATGGTAGTGCCTGGAGATATAGTCACTATCTCATACCTAGGACCTCCTTAGGGAAATACCAGAAACCCAGTAGGACTTCCTTAGTGAGAGGAGTTGCCACTCACTCAAAATGACATGCCACACAGCCATACTTCCTCCATTAATCCCAAACCATAGTGATGTGAGGAAGGCCTGGGAGGTTGCCTTTGTCAGAATTCCAGAAAGGAAATAGTATAAGTCTACTCAGTCCCCAATTCCCCGAACTTTCTGGAGAGTTATTTAATACTTCGGAGGTTCTTAATCCCAGGATTGGAGTAGGAATTGTAAGCCAACTGCACAACGATCTTCATCAAGATCTTTTCCACTTCCCTTCCAACTCTTTCTGGGTCTCAAAGCTATAGAGGATCTTTATATAGTTATGTGCTTGTCTTTCTGGATTTTTCTGTTTGTCTATCTTTATCGGTGTGTGTTTGAGGGAATAATAGAAAATGAAAAGTAAAACTGCCAGATTCTGCTTCCTCACATATATTTATTTATAAACTACAATATATATGGGATTACAAACAGATTTATTTATTTATTTACTTTAAAAGCAAAAGAAAAGTTTTCATTTCCTTCATTTCCCCATGACAGTTAGACTCTGACATATTTCAATGGGTGACTTAAATCTCTTCTGCAAAGCTGGAAAATAATTGTAGCCCGTGTTTTGGAAAAAAAACTATAATCCCTTTAATACACACCCAGCATTATCTTTATTGTGTCCACCAAACATACACAGCAAGGTGAATGAATGTGTTATGGTATAATGCTTTCTGGGATACAAAGCATGACCAGTACTTATCTTTTCACTTAATTTTCTGTTTGTCTGTATTTTCAGACTCCAAATATAGTAATTAGTCTATATGTTTGTGTTTGTGTATAGAGTTACTTTGCAGTTGCTTTAATAAGCACATTCACATACACACACCATGGACTAGAGAAAAGACACCTAAATCTTGCGTAAAACTGACATCCTTTGAGATTTTAAATCATAGGAATTCAGTTAAATTTGTAGCAAAATGGATGTTTGGCATTATGTTGAGTGAAATAAATCAGACAGAGAAAGCAAATACTGTTTGATGTCACTTATATGTGGAATCTAAAAAATACAAAAAATTAGTGTTTATAACAAAAAAGCAGGCTCAATAATACAGATTAAAATTAAGGAATTTTAAGTCATAGGACTTTTAAATCATAGGAATTAAGTATTTTCAGAAGAATTAATATACAAGAAGGCAAAAATTATTATGATTTAATTGATGATTCATTATAGCAATATACTTCATGTTTTATACATATTCTACAGTGTTGCACTCTTTATTTGATCACTTCAATATAAAGTCACTACCAGACCTGAGTGATTTACTGCCCTGATCAAACCCTTCCACGTGTGTGCATGATGCATTGCTCTTGCATGCACACTAGAGACCTCGTAATTATTTGAAGCCAGCTTTCTGGTGATTATACACCTCAGATTCATACCTGGAACAATTTTAAAATATCACTACAAATGCATATTTTGGTTTCCTCAGTTTAATCTGCTGTTTTTCAGAGGTAATTTTAATAGTAAAAGCTGTTGGCCACCAGGGAAAGGTTTAGATACATGAATGAACTTTAGCATCAGTTGAAAATATTCACATCACACAAAGACTTCTTGGTTTTCTACTTCATTTAGAGCAGTGATTTTAAAAAAAGTGAAAGTGTTAGTCTCTTAGTCATGTCTGACTCTTTGTGACCCCATGGACTGTAGCCCACCAGGCTCCTCTGCCCATGGAATTCTATAGCAAGGCTATGGAAGTGGGTAGCCAATTCCTTCTGCAGGAGATCTTTCTGATCCAGGACTTGAACCTGGGTCTCTTTCATTGCAGGTAGATTCTTTAGAGCAGTGATAACTTAGCACAATTATTTTTTTTAATGAAGAAAACTACCTGTATAATTATTAGGGCTTTTTATGTTCTGTTTGTTTGAGAAGAAACATTATTACATTTAAAAAATTCTAATAAAAAATAAAAAAAAAATAAATTCTAATATTAAATGTCACATTTACTACAACAAAAGTATGTATATAATCTAAGAATAAAGGATTTATCTGTAAACTAAATATATAACTTTTTAAAATATATACCACATTTCATTTTTTTATTTTTATAGAATTTTTAAAGATCACACTTCATTTACAATTATTACAGAATATTAGCTATATCCCCTGTGTTGTATAATACCACCTTATGGACTATTTTACACCCAGCAGTTTGTACCTCCCATTGCCTCACAACTATATTGCTCCTCTCCCCTCAGCAGGTAATCACTCATTTATTCTCTATATCCATTGAATCTGTTTCTTTTTTGTTATAGCCACCAGTTGGTTGTATTTTTTAGATTCCACGTATAAGTGACATCAAACAGTATTTGTTTCTCTGTCTGACTTATTTCAATAAGCATAATGTCAATCATCCATTTTGCTGCAAATTTAACAAACTGAAGAATAAAAACCATATAATCATCTCAGTAGATGCAGAAAAATCTTTTGATAAATTTCGCATTCATTTATGATAAAAACAAACAAACAAACAAACAAAAAAACAAAACCTCTCCAGCAAGCAGCATAGAGGGAACATATTTCAAAATAATAAAAAGGATATATACAACAAGCCCACGGCTAACATCATACTCAGTGGTGAAAGGTTGAAAGCATTTCCTCTTAGGTCAGGAATAAGACAATGATGTCTACTCTCTCCACTTTTATTCAACATAGTTTTGGAATCAAGGTGCAGCACTCAGAAGAAAAAAAGCACATAGAAAGAATCCAAATTGGAAAGGAATTCAAATCCAAAGAGTCAACGTCTCAATGCTTGCAGATGACAGGATACTATACACAGAAAGCCTAAAGACACCACAAAAAAACCACTAGGGCCCGTCAATAAACACGGTAAAGTCACAGGGTACAAGATCATATATAGCAATCTGTCACATTTCTATGCATTAACAATAAACTATCAGAAAGATAAATCAAGGAAACAATCTCATTTACCATTGCATAAAATAGAACAAAATACCTAGGAATAAATCTACCTATGCCAACAAAGGTCCGTCTAGTCAAGGCTATGGTTTTTCCAGTGGTCATGTATGGATGTGAGAGTAGGACTATAAAGAAGGCTGAGCACTGAAGAATTGATGCTTTTGAACTATGGTGTTGGAGAAGACTCTTGGGAGTCCCTTGGACTGCAAGGAGATCCAACCAGTCCATCCTAAAGATCAGTCCTGGGTGTTCATTGGAAGGACTGATGCTGAAGCTGAAACTCCAATACTTTGGCCACCTCATGTGAAGAGTTGACTCATTGGAAAACACTCTAATGCTGGGAGGGATTGGGGGCAGGAAGAGAAGGGGATGACAGAGGATGAGATGGCTGGATGGCATCACCGACTTGATGGGCATGAGTTTGAGTAAACTCCGGGAGTTGTTGACGGACAGGGAAGCCTGGCGTGCTGCGATTCACTGGGTTGCAAAGAGTCGGGCACGACTGAGTGACTGAACTGAACTGAAGAAGGCAAAAGACCTGTACTCCAAAAACTACAAGACACTGAAGAAAGAAATGCATGCTTTAATAATAGTATCATAAAAATCTACTATTATGTGATGTTTTTCTCATTTGTGGGAGACAGCTAGTATAAGCTTATCTAAAAGACATCATTTTGTGTTAAATCATAAATAGGACATCCGAGTTTTAAATGTTTTACTAGAGAGAGAAACAAATACAATTTTAAAAGCCTATAAATATGAATAACAAAACAAAGATGGCAGTAATTAGACTAATAGAATTTCAGTATGTTGTCAGCTATTTTAAAAACAAGTTAATTTTAGCATATTAATTATATGCTAATATATTACTAAATATAATAATATTTATTATAATATACAATCATATATAATTATAATATTAATATATTAATTATAATATATTGATTATAATATATCAATTATTATAATTATTAATTATATTATATTATAATATAATTATAATTATATATCAATATAATATATGATATTATATATTATATTAATATAATAATAAATTATATATTTAATATATTAATTATGTTAAATTTAACATGTTAAATATATATGTGTAAGTACATAATAGTATTCTACTCTCCATCCAAATTAATACTTAATTGTACAGAAGTGTCTCCTTTTAACTATAAGTGACTCACTAAGATTTAGTATAAGTATAGTAACCATAAACAAATAATTTATAGAAAGAATAGATATGAATTTATGTAACCCTCCATGCTAGTAAAATTATGCTCAAAATCCTTCAAGCTAGGCTTCAGCAGTGCATGTACTGAGAACTTACAGATGAACAAGCTGGGTTTTGAAATGGCAGAGGAACCAGAGACCAGATTGCTACATTCTCTGGATCATAGAGAAGCAAGAAAATTCCAGGAAAAACATCTACTTCTGCTTCATTGAATACAAGAAAGCCTTTGACTGTTGATCACAACAAACTGTGAAAAATTCTTAAAGAGATGGGAAGAAAAGAACACCTTACCTCTCTCCTGAGAAACCTATATGCAGCTCAAGAAGCAACAGTTAGAACTGGACATGGAACAACTTGCTGTTCAAAATTGTGAAAAGAGTACATCAAGGCTGTATATTGTACCCTTCTTATTTAACTTATGTGCAGAGTACATCATGTGAAACGCTAGGCTGGATGATGACAAGCTAGAATCAAGATTTCTGGGAAAAATATCAACAACCTCAGATATGCAGATAATGCCCCTCTAATAGCAGAAAGTAAAGAGGAACTAAATAGTCTCATGATGACGTTGAAAGATGATAGTGAAAAAGCTGGCTTTAAACTCAACAGTCAAAAAACAAAGATCATGGCATCTGGTCCCATCACTTCATGGCAAATAGAGAGGGGAACAATGAAAACAGTGAGAGACTTTATTTTCTTGGGCTTCAAAATCACTGCAGATGGTGACTACAACCATGAATTTAGAAGACGCCTGGTTTTAGAAGGAAAGCTATGACAAACTTAGACAGCATATTAAAAAGCAAAGATATCACTTTGCTGACAAAGGTCCATCTAGTCAAAGCTATGGTTTTTCCAGTGGTCGTGTATGGATGTGAGAGTTGGATCATAAAGAAAGCTGAGTCCAGAAGAATCGATGCTTTTGAATTGTGATGCTAGAGAAGATTCTCCTGGACAACAAGGAGATCAAACCAATCAGCCTAAAGGAAATCAACCGTGAATATTCGTTGGAAGGACTGATGCTGAAGCTGAAGCTGCCATACTTCGGCCACCTGATGCAAAGAGCTGACTCATTAGAAAAGCCCCTTATGCTGGGAAAGACTGAAGGCAAATGGAGAAGAGGAAGGCAAGGATGAGATGGTTAGATAACATCACCAAATCAAAGGACATGAACTTGAGCAAACTCCTGGAGACAGTGGAGGAGGGGAAAGCCTGGAGTGCTGCAGTGCATGGGGTTGCAAAGAGTTGAACACAACTTAGCAACTGAATAACAACAATATCACTGAATCACTCTGCTGAACACCTAGAACCAACACAGCGTTGTCAATCAATTATACTCCAATATGAAATAAAAATTTTTAATAATGAAAAGAATTGGAACATAAGAAAGACAAGACTATAGAAACACTATAGTAGCTAATATAAAGGGAAAAAAACAAAAAATAAATGCACTTTTAAGATTTATAATCCATGTGATACTCATGTATCATCTAGATATGTTCAACAAATCAATATAGATTCATAGATAATAACTTTATTTATCAGGAATCTAAAATATTATCTATAGCTACGGATGCTATTATGTCTTATCTGTTTTAGCTAATGAAGTTAGAGCCTTTATTAGAATGGATCAGTAAGCTTTCATTGTCTGTTAATGTAAGAGATAATTCAGTTTTGTATGTTGACAGAGGAAGCTGTAGTAGGGTGTTACTGTTTACATTTATGAGCAAGGGCATTTTAAATGGTCCACTTAGGCAGCTCTCTAGTCAAGTACTGCTGACACATTAGAATCTCAACTGGTATTATCTGAACTTTGAGAACTGTTAACAAGTAATAGTTAACAGTACATCTCAGCAACATACGGAAGATCGTCAGGTAATCTAAGTTGAAAATTTGAAATAAAAACACTGAAAGAAAACATTAAAATGAAAACAGGACAAAAAAATGTTACAAATGAATTAGTGCAAAATAATAGTAAACAATTTTTGTCCCCCTTAATGACTACTTTTGAAAACTTTACGTATAATCTGTTTCTTATATTACACTTTGGCTTATTAACCACATTTACAGAGTCATGCTGGTAGTAAGTGGCAATACCAGGACTTCCACTTAAGAAGCTTAGTGTTAAAGATTGTGCTTTAAACTATGATATTAAATTGCATCCTTAGATCATGTTTCTAAGATTATATGTGATATATTCATGTAGGTAATCAGTTCAATATATGTTAAATAGAATTAGTGCAAGTTTCTGTTTTTTAAAGTGAAAGTCACTCAGTCATGTCTGACTCTTTGCAACCCCATGGACTATACAGGCCACGGAACTCTCCAGGCCAGAATACTGGAGTGGGTAGCTATTACCTTTTCCAGCAGATCTTCCCAACTCAGGGATCAAACACAAGTTTCCCACATTGCAGGCAGATTCTTTACCAGCTGAGCCATCAGGGAAGCCCAAGAATACTGGAGTGGGTAGCCTATCCCTTCTCTAGCAGATCTTCCTGACCCAGGAATTAAATCAGGGTCTTCTGCATTGCAGGCAGATTCTTTACCAGCTGAGCTACCAAGGAAACCTGGTGGTTTTTTTAAGCTCTGAGGGAATAAAAAATAAAAAAATAACTGTTAATTATTATGTTGGCAGTTATTATGTAGCAATGGAAACTGAAGCAATGCAAAAATCAGATTGTCTCAGTTATATATTTTACATGTTGAGTTGTTTTAACTAAGTAACTTAAAGGATAACCTCAAGGATATTTCATTAGATAAAAGATTTGGTAACTTATTCCAATCTAAATAAACATAATTTACTCTGTAGGTGTTGTTATCAGTCAATGCATATATTATGAGTGATCTATAATTTTAATGTATTTTATGAGAAATAACCTTTTGAGAATATTCTGTGTGTATGACTACTAAATTCTGAGCACACTAAAGTGTGCAAATTGATAAGGGTAATGAAGAATAAGTGTCAGTAGGAATTTTCATAATTCCTAAGAATGCCTGATTATATGAGTGTCTGAAAAGGTAGACAGTTGTTTACTTATAAAGTTCAAAGCTATAGGGCCATGAAGCTTGAGTGTTATAATTTACATTATTATAACATTCATGTATCAAATGGAGTAGGGAATGGCAACCCACTACAGTATTCTTGCCTGGAAAATCCCATGGACAGAGGAGCCTGGCAGACTACAGTCCACTGGGGTCAGAAAGAGAAGGATACAACTGAGCAACTGAGCATACATAATGTATCAAAAGGCCAAAGATATAGTCTGATGTATCTTTGAAAGTTTATGAATTTCAAGATCACTTAATACAGAAGAATTACACACTGCTAAATTGAGAAACTTTATTCTGCAATAAAGAAAATATAGCCCCAAGTCTCCCTCTCAGTAATCTCCACCCAGAATAATATACTTCCTCTTTAACACACCCTTATTATTGATCCTAATTTTATTCATTTTGTTACACCTAACTCCACATTCAACAGGAAGATCTGTGACCAGCAACATAATATCTTGTAAGAATTCTAGCCAAAAGAGAAAAGAAGAGGGTGGGGCTAAGAGATCGCTGGATTTCATTTTTTGCCACACCACATACACCAGGAATCAAACCCATGCCCGCTGCAGGGGAAGCACAGTCTTAGCCACTGGACCATCAGGGAAGTCCTGGGTTTTATTCTTAGTCATAAGTAATTTCTTTCTGTCTTGTTCATAGCTTTTCTTCCAAGGAGCAAGTGTCTTTTAATTTCATGGCTGCAGTCACCATCTGCAGTGACTTTGGAGCCCAAGAAAATAAAGTCCAAATAAAGACCAACCTACATAGCATATTAAAAAGCAGAGACATTACTTTACTGACAAAGGTTTGTCTAGTCAAAGCTATGGTTTTTTCAAGTAGTCATGTATGGATGTGAGAGTTGGACTCTAAAGAAAGCTGAGCACCGAAGAATTGATGCTTTTGAACTGTGGTGTTGGAGAAGACTCTTGAGAGTCCCTTGGACTGCAAGGAGATCCAACCAGTCCATCCTAAAGGAGATCAGTCCTGAATATTCGTTGGAAGGACTGATGCTGAAGCTGAAGCTCTAATACTTTGGCCACCTGATGCAAAGAGCCAACTCATTGGAAAAGACCCTGGTGCTGGGAGATGTTGAAGGCAGGAGGAGAACGGGATGACAGAGGATGTGATGGTTGGATGGTAGCACTGACCCAATGGATAGGAGTTGGTGATGGACAGGGAAGCCTGGCGTGCTGCAGTCCATGAGGTTGTAAAGAGTTCGACATGACTGAGCAACTGAACTGAACCAAACTCATTTTCTTTCTACTCTTTCAAACCAACCTAATATCTCTTTAACAACAACAACAATAACAGAAACATCATACATAAACCCATACAAATATTCATGCCATGGATATATCTTCTAAGAAAATTTTAAATGAAAATTAGAATGTGTTACATACAATCTTTAAACTGTTTGGTTATTAGAGTTAGATTGGTTTGGGAAGATCCCCTGGAGAAGGGAAAGGCTACCCACTCCAGTATTCTCACCTGGAGAATGCCATGGACAGATGAACCTGGAGGGCTACAGTTCTTGGGGTCGCACAGAGTCAGACATGACTGGGTAACTAACACTTTCACTACTTTTTCATTCACTGATATCTAACCATTGACAAATGTCTGATTCAGAACATTAACACTGTTTTACCTCTGCCAAAGTTGGAGCTATAATATCTCAGAGAACTGCCGCTCTGCTGATGTCACCATCTACGTGATCTGATAAGCACCAAAGGCTAGTTAGCTAGTATCAAGAAATGGAAAGCCCCAGAAAAACAGATTGTGAGTCATAGTATCTTTCTTTTAAGAAATAGAATGGGTCAAGAATGGTTTCCTTACTCCATCAGCAAGGTTGCAAAGTGTAGATACTGGCATTCATGGTAAACAATGGGTGGCAATGCCTTGTTAGCAATTATAAAGCATTTCAAAGAGGCAAAGTGGCGGGCTTCCCTGGTTTCCTGGTGGTCCTGGGAGTTCACCTGGGACACCAGCTTGATCCCCATTCATGGAAGATCCCACATGCCTCGAGGCTCGTAAACTCTGTGCCACAACTACTGAGCCTTTAGGCAGCAACTACTGAAACCTGCAAACCCACAGGGCCTGTGCTCGGTAACAAGAGAAGCCACTACAATAAGAAGTCTGTCCTCCACAACTAGAGAGTGGTCCCCAACCTCTGCAAATAGAGAAGACCCACATGCAGCCATGGAGACCCAGAGCAGGCAAAAATAAATAAATATTTTTAAAAAATGAAAAGTGACAAAACTACTAATTAATTTTAACCTTTATCTGGAATATTTATTTGTGAATAATTAATGAGAAAATTAGAAACACTCTGATAAATTTATCTGCATTCACTGAATTAGAAAATTAGCAAAGCACTAAAAGATAATTCAAGGGAAAACATATAAAATAAATGTGTAAGTAGGCCATTTCTTCCTGCATGCATGTTTTGTACTACACAGAAAATAAAGGACGGTATTTTGTTTTTACCTAAAGGCGTTTTCATGCAGTGACTTTGAATTAATCATTATTTGTGGTAAAAATATTTTTTCACTATATACATGCAGCTAATTCTTGGAGAATTCCCATGGGCTCAAATTATTTTAGGCTAACAAAAAAAGATCAAGTTCAGTTATGTGAATTTTTGTAGAGATTGAAGGTTTGGGGACTGATTTACCCAAAATAACCTCTTTATCATGTGATCATTTGTGAAGTTCTAGTATTTCAAATTTGAAAAAAGTTTATAACTGAATATTCCTTTTTAAATTCTAATGACTTCCTGTTAGATCTCCTCTGGTTTTCTACCAACAGCATAGTCTATTAGAATATAAACTCATTTATTGCTGGAAAGCTGATAAAAAGGGCAATTTTTATCCTTTTACCATAAGGATAAAACATAAGGATAATTCTGGAATGAAGTCAAGGATAGATTTAAGGAGAGTAGATCTAAGTTTTAGGAAGGAAAACAATTGTGTCTTAGTAGAGTAGAAAACTGTAAGAGCGGTAAGGACATATTTTTGCTTAATAAACATTTTTGTCCAAAATTTTCTCTGCTCAAAAAAACAGAAGCAATGAAGTTTGAAATTTCTGTGACAAAGGGCTCTAAAAAATGTGGGAAAATGGAAGCTTATGATTTCAGTCAGAAAACTTTTAACTCTGGTTTAGTAAAGATGAGGGTGAGAAGTCAAATGGTCAAAATGCATAAAATATTTTCCACTGTGGAAGAGCACAGGCTTCTTTGCTAAATAATTGCATAGTGAGATCAAGAGGAGTGGTTTGAAGAAAGAATAAAGTAACTTCAAGACAAAAGAAAATGTTGCTTCATAAAATGTGTAGGAATAACAAATTCACAGCAAATGTGGACAGGGAGGAAATTTCTTCATACATAAAAGAATTGAAATAAAACTATGACTATTAGAGCAATAATCTTTTTACTGCTATAATATGTAACAAACTTAAACCTCAAGGTTGCTCCCAGGGAGGCTAACTAAGCTCTGTTATTCTGCTGCTTAGGAGAATTCTAAGTAATACTGTTGCCAAAAACCAGTCTTCCGTTCATCAGGGCCAAATAGAAATGCAGAAACAGAGTTCTGGCAGAGGAGAAAAGAGCAGATTTCTTACACAGGCTAATGCCCTCAAGAATGCCGCCATTTTCTGGGAAACAGGATGGGATCTTATGGTCTCAGGGTGAAAAATAGGACTGTAGATAAGGACTGGGGTTGATGTTGCCTAGCATTCTTCTTTCCTCTTAAAAACAGTGAGATCACTAGGGCTGGAGGTAGTTCCAAAAAAGGTTCTGGTGGTCCTCTAGGTTATCCTTCTGTGACCTTATTCCTGGGAGGAAGAACGCTCACAAAGGAAAGGAGTGATAGCAAGTGTTGTCTTAGAGAAGTAAACATCAGGTGTGCATAGTACAACTTTAACTAGAGGGCAATCATTTTCAGAGTGCAATTAATCAAGAGAAGGCGTAAACATCACCTACAGGAGACTGGTTGAAAGGGCAGAAAGAATAAGGGCTGAGTATGCAGGAGATGATGGTTTGATCCCTAGGTCAGGAAGATCCCCTGGAGTAGGAAATGGCAACCCACTCCAGTATTCTTGCCTGGAAAATTCCATGGACAGAGGAGCCTGGCGGGCTATAGGCAGGGGGTCGTAGGGAGTCGGACACAACTGAACACTCACACCACCACCACCAAGGGCTGACATGATGGGGGTGACTCAGCTAGTTTCTGCTGCAGCAATACTATTTGCAGCTTCAAGAATTGTTTGGTTTAGACTCAATTGTTATTACCCTGTGATTTAGCCAGGTGAGGCAATGCTAAATTGTATTTATCAGTTTACAAATATAAGGATTAAAAAAGAATGGATTTAAAGTCCAAACATTCGTGAACTCAGCATAGAATGTTAGAAGCAGAGGCAACCAAGGCCTGAAGGAATAATAAACAAAATTAAACACTGCCTTAAAACAGTGGGTGATAGACTTGTAAACTGACTAGATCCATGTACTACTTCCTTATTGATACTGTAACAAATTAAATTACTACAAATACAGTGAATCAAAATGTCACAAAGTATTCTCTTACTGTTTTGGAGAGCAGAGTACTAAGTTGATTTCATTGGGGGTAAAATCCAGGTATCAACAAAGCTAGTTTCTTCTGGAAGGTCTAATGAGAGAATCTATTTTTTTTTTTTTTTTTTTTTTAAGCTTCTAGTCACTGTCTGTATTCCTTGGTTGGTAGCCCTGTCTTCCACCTCAAAGTAGATTAACCCAATCTCTGTTTCTGACAGTGCATTCTTTCACGTCTGACTCTGGATCCTCTTTCATTGCTTCTAAATGGACCCATGTGATGACATCATTAATAGACTCTCTCCCTATTTCAAAATTCTTGCCTTAATCATATTTGCAAAGTCCTTTTCATTCTATGTTAAATAATACTCATAGGTTCAAGAGACTATGATGTGGACATATTTTGTGACCCGTTTTCAGTTGCCTTTACATCCCAATATATAGACCAAGCATATATGCACTAGTAACATTTAATAACTTGTTGCAATTTTTTTCAGAATTTAGTGATATTACATACTAGGCCACTGCAATGAACCTGACTTTTTGAGGAAAAATGCATACATATTTTCAAAATTTCAAGGTTAGAAAATAGCATTAATCATGAAATTCGGAAAGATAAATATACATTTAGGGAAGAAAATACAGTGACCTAGCATACTTCTAGGGTTAGCAGTACTTTTTTAATATTATTCAACCCCGGAAAAGGAGGGGGAGCTTTTATTTATGTCTTTTTATTTTCTCAGTGAATTTCAAGTTTAAGTGGTTAGGAGTTAGCAGGATAAATTCAGGCACCACAAGTGAAAATAAGCAGGTTTTTCTCTATTATTTGCTAATGAATTCCTAAGAACTCTTCAAGAGCAAACTAAAGAGAAACCCACAGGGAAAACACTTCAGAGAATTCATCTGGGATATCAACAGAATAGCTGATGAGGTCAAATTCTGGTTCATGAGGAGGACACAGAAAGGATACTACTAATTCTGATAGCTACTGTGTTTTTTTCAGATACTTTAATATAGGTATTAAAGCTTGAATTCATTATTGCACAGTTCTTTAGAAAAATACTGTATTCATAATTTAATAGTATAAGATTAGCAAGTTCCCAAAAGAAGGAAGCATGAAAATAAAATAAATTCAGCATCAAAATTTTTCAGTGGTGACTATGATATTCAACTCAACATTCAGAAAACTAAGATCATGGCATCCGGTCCCATCACTTCATGGCAAAAAATGGGGAAACGGTGGAAACAGTGACAGACTTTCTATTGGGGGCCTCCAAAATCACTGCAAATGGTGACTATAGCCATGAAATTAAATGACACCTCCTCCTTGAAGGAAAAGTTATGACCAACCTGGACAGCTTATTAAAAAGCAGAAACATTACTTTGCCAATAAAGGTTCATCTAGTCAAGGCTATGGTTTTTCCAGTAGTCATGTATGGATGTGAGAGTTGGACTCTAAAGAAAGCTGAATACTGAATAATTGATGCTTTTGAACTGTGGTGTTGGAGAAGACTCTGGAGAGTCCCTTGGACTACAAGGAGATCCAGCCAGTCCATCCTAAAGGAAATCAGTCCTCAATATTCATTGGAAGAACTGATGTTGAAGCTGAAACTGATACTTTGACCACCTGATGAGAAGAACTGGCTCATTAGAAAAGACCCTGATGCTAGGAAAGATTGAAGGCGGAAGAAGGGTCAACAGAGAGAGATGGTTGGATGGCATCACCAACTCAATGGACATGAGTTTGAATAAACTCTGCGAGTTGGTGATGAACAGGGAAGCCTGGCGTGCTGCAGTCCATGGGGTCGCAGAGTAGGACACGACTGAGCAACTGAACTGAGCTGATATTCATTATCAGTTGATACTATAGAGTGACATAACAATAATAAGAACAACAAAAACAAGGCCTCATAAGATGACAGCACATAATAAATTGTCTAGTTATGTGGGACAGTTTTCTAGGCTAGTCTTGGCTGTGATTGTTCACATGTCTGGCTGTCCGTGGGTCTAAGCTGACTCTGACTGGGACGGCTGGAGCAAACTGACTTTGACATTTTCTACCTTACTCTCCAGCAGACAAGCCTGAGTATGTTCTCAAGGTGATTGCAGAGACACAAAAGAACAAGCAGGAATATGCGAGTACTCTCCCAAGTCTTTTCTGGCATTGAGTCTGCTATTGTTACAGCAAACCTTAAGATTAAACTTGGAGTCAGAGTGACAGAACATGAAACAAAGTTATGAAACACTAATTAGGTTAACACAGGATATCTCAAACCCAAAAAATTTTGATTAAATAAATTAGAATATTTGTTTTAATCAATTCATACCAGTAGGAATTTTTACGAAGAAAACATTCAAGAAGATGTTTTATAAGAACAAGCAAAAGGACAGTCTTTTACTGCTATATAATCTATGTAGAATTTCATATTTATTTTACTATTAATATACTCATGATACATAAGATGGTAAAATCAACTTTTCCTCCATATGAATTTAGCAAAGTATTACCAACATCCTGAATCTAATGACATAGTTGCAAACTTAAAAATGCCTTAATAATGTGCGTCAATACTATAACATCATTTGTGTATTGAGGACATTAACAATCCTGATAAATAAAAGATTTTTTGCTTGCCCTTTCATTTGAAAACAAATAAAATATTCATTATTCATTTAATTAAATATTGGAGTTTTGTTGATTATTTTTGTTTTGCAAATGGTTAAAGTTGTTGTGGTTTGTGTATTTAAATAAAACTTTTCCCATGGTTTTCAGAACTGCTCTTGATGTAAATTTCAGTTTTTTTCTGAGATATTGCATTTCTATGTGTTTCTTATTTCTTTCTGAAAAACTTTAGTATTCTCTATGATTTCTCAGAATGAGTAATATGGACCATGCATTGTACTTATCCCATCACAGGCAGTATATATAGGCAGCATCTCGTAGAACAGAAATACTTGATAGCTTCTGCTTTCTACCCATATTCTTTCATTCACCAAATATATACTTAATGTGAGCTTGTTCTAGATTCTGGATATACAGTAAAGAACAGAAAAAAGTCCCTGCTCTTGTGGAGTTGATGTTATGGATTTCTTTCAATCTGCAGCCCTAATTATTTTGTCAGTCTTTGTTTTTATTTTAGTCCCAAAAGAATTTTCTATGTGTGTTTAGACGTGTGTGCCTATGAAAATGAGTGTACATGTGTGTGTTGTGTAATGTTTATCTCTCTCTTTTCAAAATCTGGCCTTAATTCAAAATATATGTCTTTGAACTGAGTTTAATTAACTAAAATTATTTGATATGTATTTTAATTATTTTTCAGATACTACATACTGTTATGTTTGGAAAACTGCAGAAAATAGTTATTTCAACTTCATGAATATGTGTGCATTTGTATTTATTGCATTCTCTCTTAAATGTTATATGAGTCAGAATTGCTTTGGTAGGTATGAAAAAGCAAAACAATTTCACTTTTTTTGTGTGAAAAGACTCATTTTGAAATTAATATATTAAAATATTATGTATTTTCCTTAGGTGAGGTGTCTAGTTTGAAAATTTCTAGTCAGAATGGTCTAGCTTGGTAGCATCACTGCATTCTAAGCTTACTTCCCTCCATTTAAAATTGCTTTATTTCATGAAATTATTTGTAAAATATTAACAGGAATTTGGTAGCAATGGGTGTACTGTACTCGTCATCACACTACACAACTTACCATCTTTTTCAAAGAGGTGAATAAAAATATGTCAATGTTGCAAAGAAACACTTGTATCTGAGAAAATCTGCACATTTTTTAGTAGAATTGACAGTAGTCACTGCTTCATACATTGATAAATGACATCAAAGTCCTCTTATGGTCCCTTTTACTTCCTATGACTATGTTTCTAAGATCTATAACTCACTGTTCAGAAGCCAACCATTCTGTCTATTGAATGCTGGGTGACAGATAAATTGCTATTGTTCTTTAGCAATGAAATAGCTGCCTTTTAGTTTTTTAAAATCAGGCTCTGACATTAGCTTTCAAGGCTGTTGGAATTTTTATTGTTATTTTTCAAACAGGTTAAGGAAGAACTTATTTTTTTTCCCCCTATTCTTAGCATGGTTACTGGTTTCACCAAAGTCTCATATTATATTGTACTTTATTGAATAAGGTTGAATAATGCAGTGCACTCAAGAAGGTTGCATTGTGGTAGAAACATCCTATTTGCAAATGCTTTTGTAATGCTCTTTTTGCAATTCTTCAAAAAGAAATAAGGAATGTATAGTAAGGGCAAGACTCTGGGAAACTAAACTCTAAAGTCTCCATTTATATAATTATCCCTCAGACATTCCTAAAAGCTCAGAGAGCTTTATTTATGAACAGATTACATCCACCTTAGCTATTTGCAGGATAGGATTAATAAGAGAATTCATACCCATAAAGATGCTAGGAGACTGACTAAGAGTATTCCCAATAATCTTTGCAAAAATTCCTTGAGTTCTTTGGGAAAAAAAGAGTGCCATTTAAATTTGTGATGTTATTATGAAGGCTTGTGCTTGGGAAGCAAGTAACTGTATTTAGAAGGTAGTCCTTGAATTCTTCTTTATCATCACAGTCTAAGCACTGGAACCATTTTTCAAATTTGTTTCTGTTTTGTGCTAGGGAGTTTTCAAAAGCAGCAAATACTAATTATAGGCCTTTGGATATATTTAAAGAAAAGAAGTTTAGATATAGTGACCCAGAGGACAGGTCCCAGTTTACTTTATATACATTAACTGCCACTGTCAAGAAGGGAGATTTTCACACAAATTTCAGGGGAAAGCATGGATGGCCATAAACTATATTTTAACTCAGGTCTTCATATCATCTATTCTATTCCTAGTACAAAAGGATAATAATAAACCAACTGACTGATATCTTCAGACCCAAAGTTTAAGGATATTCTCACATCTCTTTGTAGCTTCTATGATTAGATAGATAGTGATATTTGCAAAGAGTGAAGTACAAAACTGACGAGAGAGGAAACTTGCTGATACAAATGAGAGTTAATTGTAACTCTGAAAAACAAGGGACTGAGAACTGTCAAAATGTAAAAATAAAATCTGATAAGTCATAAAATACTGTACATCCCTAAGGTATTCATTGTGAAATGTAGGACTAGTCAATCTATTTTCGCTTCTAAAATTATAAACACTTAAAAATTTCAGTTTAACTAAAGATTTCCTTAAAAAAACAACTCTGAAGTTTTTCATGTAGTCAGGCATTAAAGTTTTTTTTCTTATTCTATTTTAAATATGCTGCTGTTGACTTTGGAAAAGTTCTTCCATTAAAATCTAATGTACTTGGAATTGCAATAATTATGCTTCTGCCAAAGTGTGCAAAAGACAGTGTTCTGAACAGTGTATTACATCACTTTATACTAAGTGAAAGTCACAGAATGTCCAGCATAGCATCTTCTGGAAATATAGCATTTGTACATAAGATGGATAGCAAAGCAGAAATAAATATATATTCTCTTAGGGAATTGAGGTATCTGCAATACAGTCTGAGAGAAAGATAAACAGTTGCAGAACCTGACAAATTTTTTCTGACAAGCATATGATGAAATATAAGAAAGTTTGCTGAGGTCAAAAAGCCAATACCTCCCTCAACAAAACCAAATAACACAGGAAAATAGATAGACTACCACTAGTCTAAGTTTATCTGATTAATTTTCAAATCTTCAAAACCAATTTAACAACTTCATTGTCCTGAAAGTGAATACTCAGGACATTATTATACTCAGGAATACTCAGGATATTACCTGATAACAGATCCTAAGAACCCTTACAATAATTCCTGGACTTCATCCTAAAAATTTGGAACAGCCATCCCTCTCAAGGTCATTCATGTTTTCTTACTGAATGTGGAGAATATGAATCTGGGAAAATATAGGCTGATCTGACCAACCCTTCTGAGTTCAATGTCTAAGCTGAGCTGCATGATTTCTGTAGAGAGCATCTAGATAAAGCTGACTCAGTTTACACATTTAAAAAATCTCATGATCTCAGGAAACTTGAGGGCTTATATTTTAATTCAATGCCACATTTGGGCAACTAAGTGTTACTGATTACAGGTTCTGCCAAGCATCCTACATATTAGTCATTTTATGATGTAATTTAAAAAATGACAAATTGCAGAGGATTATAATATTTGTAGCAACACCCCTACTTCTGAGGATTGTGACATTTAAGCCTTTTATACTCTTTTGTGGCTTTTTATAAATTCTTCATCCATTTGAACTACATATCAAATATTAAAGTTCTGAGTGAAGTAGGACCTTAGATGTGTTTGTAAGCTGTAAACTGTAATAAATATATCAGTGGTTCGGGCTTTACATCTTCTGATCTTATTTTTTATATTCTGTTTACCTAGTCACAATAGAAATTATTAGGGTGTGGTCTTCTTTCTGTCACCTCCGAAGGGCCTTTAAATAGATTGATATTCTTCACTTTGGCCAAATTAATTTCTTGTGAGAGATTTTCTCTTTGCGATGATAAATAGACAGCTGCTTCTAAGAATTACTTTTATTCAGCTATAATTATTGTGCTTACCTTCTTCTTCTTCTAGAATAGATATATAGGGATTTGAGATTAACAAACTAAAATGAAGTAAACAGAACATTTTCCAATTAAAATAGTATCATGGCACCCACTGATAGGTACAAGTTTTATGATTATGATGTCAGGTATATATAGAAAAAGCAGTCTTTCAGTATCATTGGTTACTTGTATTTAAAGCATAGTTTTTGTTATGCTTTTTAAAAAAATGTATAGGAATTCTCAGATTATCAGCCTCACAGTTTCACCAACCTCGTTTCTGAAACTACAAGTTTTAATGTGTTAGAAACTCATTCTCCTGTACCCACTGTCCACATTTTCTTCCAAAACTTATTCCTCTACTCTTATCTCAGTATTTTCTTATGTTGACATTTAATTGATTATATTTTAATTGATACTATGGGCTTGATAAACTAATAAATGCTGTTCTCAACATATTATTAAAACTAAAGGCACTGGTTTTGAGCAATATCACCAAGCGTGTAAACATGATAATTCAGAAGAGTTTTTAGAAACACCTGTCACTACTTCCAAATTTCCATAATTTCCAGTGGTGTAAATAGCCTCTCAGTGGAAGCTGATATCATAATGCTACTTCTCAGCAGTAGCTCTAGACTAATGATGTGAGAAAGACATAAGAGTATGCAGAAACTATTTGAATGCATTAAACCACTTTGGGATAAAATAGAAAAAGACCAAATAATAGAACTCTTCTATTACAGACTTCAAACTACCTTTCAAAAATATTCTGATATTTCCACTGCTTCTTCACAGATATTTAAAATTATATATGAATTATTATTTTCTCAAAATATATTTCTATCTTCTAAAGCTGCTGGTCTCAATATAAAATTAAAAACAAATTAGACCAAACATTTTTAAATATGTTAATCAGTAGATGCTAACAAAACTTCTTATTAACTATTAGACTACTGATAACTAAATATTTTACAACTGAAACTAATGTAATTTGTCAATTCTATCTCAATAAAAAATAAAACAGAGGCATGTGAAAAATAAAAGCACAAATTTAGGAAGCTAAAGGTTTACCTCATGAGACACTCTAATGTTTCTGGCAGAAAAACTAGCAACTTTGATCAGAATTGTAAATTTTGTGTTTACTGTTTGACTGTTCATTCCAACATATGAGACTTCAGTATCACTGTAAGTTCATATAAACTCCATTATCTCTTCTGCCCTCCTCTATCTCCTTATCCTGCTTCATTTACCTTCATATCAATACGTATTATATAATGTTTGTCTTATTTTCTGTTTTCTTCAAAATTCAAGAAATTTGTTGATAATTACTGTGTATTATGGGACCCTGGAAATAATAATATTTGGATGAATAAATGGCTTCTCTGGTTGAAGCAATTCATTCATATGTCAGTACGACAATTATTTCATATTATATTTTCTATAAAAATGGTGTGTTGTTTATTTTAAAAGAGCATTTACTTATGTAAAACTGCTATTTACTGCTAACTTTGAAGATTCTTTCCCCTTTCCAAGTCCATCAAAAACAATGCAGAAATAATAGATAGAGATAGTGACAGTGTTAGTTGCCCAGCCATGTCTGACTCTTGGTGACCCCTTGAACTGTAACCTGCCAAGCTCCTCTGTCCATGGAATTCTCAAGGCAAGAATACTTGAGTGGGTTGCTATTTCTTTTTCTAATGGATCTCTCTGACCCAGAGATCAAACCCTGGTCTTCCACATTGCAGGCAGAGTCTTTACCGTCTGAACCTCCAGATCCAATTAAAACAGATGGCCAAGTAGCAGACACACTTGGCCATCTGGAGTAGCATTCATTGGAGAAAATTTATGGACTCCGGATCAGTAACTGTTGACCCACTCTTGACGATTACAACCTGACAAATCAAAATAGGACTCTGGGAGAGTGATCTCAAACATTGAGATTTATGCTTCTTAAGTGGCATGACTGGGAAGCCTTGGTCTTTCTTGCTGTTGAGAACATGGGTAAGAATGCAAGAGTAAATGGCCTGATAGATACTTGGTTTTCCCCCATCCTGTCTGCTCAGTATATGGTCTACTCAGTCCTACGTTGTAATCAGGGGTTGGTGCTCCACAGATATTCTGACAAGGCAGTGGTAGAAACTGCCACATCTCCTTATCTCCTGGCAAAATCAGAGATAAACTGTACAGTGGAGGTATCAACATTCATGTGTAGATTCCTTGTTGCTTAAATGTCTTTTTCCTTTCCATAGAGTCTAGCCTGCAGAGGATGAATTTTAGACAAATTAATCCTTTCTCTCTCAGTAAAACATAAAATAGGAAGATATCACTACCCAGGAAACAAGGAATGTAGGTTGTCAAAGATAGGTGAGATCTGAAATAGGAGTCAGAAAACAGAAAACAGAATTTTGTTTTCCCAAATATTGCAGTCTATGTATGAAAGAAACTTTATGGAATTTTTCCAAATCTGCATAAGCCTTAACAATTTGCACTAAATTATTAATAATGTGTAGGGAGCGTGAAAAATACTTTTCTAAATTACTACTAATGAAAGCATTTTGATATACCATGCTAGAGGAAAATATAAATGACATGTTTCTTTTCTCTATAGATAATATAATATCTAATAATATTTAGTCAAAATTTTAAAAAAAAAGGATTTTAGAGATGTAGAAAGCTATTAAATAATCCCTATATCTTAAATTTTGGGTTTTATGAGCTTGTGAAATTTATAATCTTACCATTTGTAATTTACCATATCATTTCATTTTACATATTCATAGTTATGTATAATTTTATAATTTAATTCTGTCTTTACTTTTCCTAAAGAGAAGCTTCTCAAACCTGGTTGATTTACCCTGTTGTTATTAAAATGTTTTAAAAATATAAATTTTAGTTCATCTGTAGCTAAAATTGTTTCCAATTTGTACTTAATAAAGTTCTTTGTTAGCACGGGTCAAATTTCAATAAATAAGACTATGTGGACACATATTTTATTCAATATTTTTTTAATCTCTCTTTTCCCCAACAGAATGCAATATCTCTTAATTCATAGTCACCTTGAAATTGAACCTGTAGTTTTCTATTTCATCTAAGATAAGGAATAGGGCTGTCATATATATATCACCTTCAACCTGCCTTAGCATAAAGGATAAAGGTTATATCCTCTTGGAAATGAAAATGTCAACTATCAAAGTTAAGTTTAATTATCTCTGAAAAGAGATTTCCATAAATGGGCAATCTATAGTAGTGAAATTCACATATAGAATTATAAATAGCTCTGCTTTTTAAATCATCACTGAGGCGGCACATAATCATGTATAAATTTTAGAAGAATAACACAGAAAGACAATACATGAAATTCATGAATATGCAAGCAATTTATTCAGAGAACCATCATTTAAGATAATTAACATGTCTTTCCTTCTTCAATATACACTTTGGGTTGAAAGCATAAGTATAAAAATGACTGACTACACAACACTTTGTATTTCAGGTTAAATAGCAAACTGTCGGACATTGTTTATCTAAGAATTCTACAACAAACTATAATAATTTTTCTGTTTTTATATTGAGTTAGGATTTTAGGAAATTAACGGATTTCTAGTTCACTTCATGGGTCTCTTTTGCTTCCTCAAATGGAGTCCTAGAAACTTAAAATGTAGCCTCTGATGTCTGATGGTACCCCATGATTTAGCTCCTTAGCCTTATTTGCCTTCCCAAATCATTGCCTATTTAGAGTGTCATCTTTCAATTAAGACAGTTGTTTCTTATATCCAGGAACCACTATATATTCAGACTAGCCAAAAAATTATCAAAAAAGGAGGAGACCCTTATAGGGTCCCTTGGAATTTCAATATTTGATGAAAATAAATGGAATGAATAGGGATGTAGGAACTTTTCAGTTCATGGATGCCTCTGGAACAGTGTGCTATACTTAGAGTACCTGGAGTCTTGAAGATTCTCTTGCCTAAGATTAGTTGTAATTATGACCCAACTGTTAAAGCTGGCTATTGTTTTCTTCCCTGATTTAATTGCTTAAGTGACTGTGACATTTTTGAATTCTTCTGGGGAATGATTAATGAAGAAACCTTGTATTATCTACCATCTCAAACAGTTCAATTCAAAAACACATTATTGCAAATCAAAACCACAATGAGGTACCATTACACGCCAGTCAGAATGGCTGCTATCCAAAAGTCTACAAGCAATAAATGCTGGAGAGGGTGTGGAGAAAAGGGAACCCTCTTACACTGTTGGTGGGAATGCAAACTAGCACAGCCACTATGGAGAACAGTGTGGAGATTCCTTAAAAAACTGGAAATAGAACTGCCATATGACCCAGCAATCCCACTTCTGGGCATACACACCGAGGAAACCAGAATTGAAAGAGACACGTGCACCCCAACGTTCATCACAGCAGTGTTTATAATAGCCAGGACATGGAAGCAACCTAGATGCCCATTAACAGAAGAATGGATAAGAAAGCTGTGGTACATATACACAATGGAATATTACTCAGCCATTAAAAAGAATTCATTTGAATCAGTTCTAATGAAGTGGATAAAACTGGAGCCTATTGCACAGAGTGAAGTAAGCCAGAAAGAAAAACACCAATAAAGTATACTAACGCATATATATGGAATTTAGAAAGATGGTAACGATAACCCTGTATGCAAGATAGCAAAAGGGACACAGATGTATAGAACAGACTTTTGGACTCTGTGGGAGAGGGCGAGGGTGGGATGATATGGGAGAATGTCATTGAAACATGTATATTATCATATGTGAAACAAATCGCCAATCCAGGTTTGATGCATGAGACAGGGTGCTCGGGGCTGGTGCACTGGGATGACCCAGAGGGATGGGATGGGGAAAGAGTTTGGAGGGGGGTTCAGGATGGGAAACACGTGTACATCCATGGTGGATTCAAGGCAATGTATGGCAAAACCAATACAATACTGTAAAGTAGTTAGCCTCCAATTAAAATAAATAAATTTAATAAAAACAAACAAAAAACCAAAAATACATTATTGAACACATACTATATTTCTAGAAGTACAGTGAAGAGAAAAACATTTAGTGAGCATCTCTAGAAGTTTTGACTGTAGTCAAGAAACCAAGGCATATCAATATTAATGAACTGTATATGATATTAAATTACTAACACACAATATTAATAATCTGAGCATACACAATATTCATAATATAGTCAACCTCAGAGTAGATGACTACAATGTTTAGGAAATGTTTAGGAAAAAATCAACCTGAGGTGAGGTAAAATAAAAAGAAACAAGAAAGTAAAGAAGTGAACAAAAAAAGTTGAAACAATATCACGTGCTTCATCTCTTTTGGCTTAATGTTATCTTCTAAATTAAACGTGTATATATTTACATGTGAGAAGCCCAGTAAAGAATCTGCCTACAATACAGGAAACCCAGGTTGGATCCCTGGGTTGGGAAGATGCCCTGGAGGAGGGAATGTTTACACACTCCAGTATTCTTGCCTGGAGAATTCCATGGACAGAGGAGCCTCGTGGGCTACAGTCCGTGAGGTCGCAAAGAGTTTAACACGACTGAGCAGCTAACAAACATATGCTTACATGTATTCATCTCTGAAATGGCCCCTTTAAAATGTATATTCAAATATTTACATTTATTTTCATGGAAATGAAGATTAAATATTGCTGATTTTCTATTGCAGTTTTCTAGTGGAATAGCTAAACAAGTAGCTTGAATTGATTAGATGCCTATACATAATATTGCATAAAATGTATTATATCAGTATTTAAACAGGAAGATTCTATACGATGAGATAAACATAAATTTCTTAGAAAACATTTCCAAAACATTGATCCCATATGCTAAACCAAGGATTGCTAAAAAACAATAGTTTTCTAAATGAACACACCAGATATCAAATTAAGAATGATACCTTCATGTCTTTCTTATATTATAATTTAATGAACTATAAGACAATTTGCTCTGTTTGAAAGAACATTTATTAATGAATTTCAAGTAGAGCAGGAATGAAAACAAACTATTTACATTTGTTACTTGGTAATATATTTACCTTTTTTTTTATTCTTATGGTGCATAACAGTCTTACCTCCCCAAGTGACACTACCATATGAGATCAGACAGCTTAATATTAAGATAAATTCCTTATGGATTCCTCAAGCTAGTACCTGTAACTAATTCATTACCAAAGATCAGAAGAGTATTAATTATTTGGCACAAATGGTTAGACTAGAGGATTTGGGTCTTCAGAGATGTCCTGGAAATTAAATCCATGAAAGAATTCCAAGAACTTCAGTAAGATGATTCTCCATCAGAAAATAACCTTAGACTTTGAGTACATCAATAATTGCTAATACAAAGTATCCAGGAAAAATTTTTCTTAGGTGGGATTACTCAAACTGGTCTACAGAGGAGCAGGCTACTTTCACATTCTACAAATTAACTTTCTTATAAACTATTAATCTTAAGTGTTCATTTTATTCAGAAAACTGACCCCATGGACTATAGTCCACCAGGCTCCTCTGTCCACGGGCTTTTCCAGGAAAGAATCCTGGATTGGGTTGTCATTCCCTTCTCCAGGTCATTTTCCTGACCCAGGGATCGAACCCTTGTCTCCTGTATTGCAGGCAGATTCTTTACCATCTGAGCCACTAGAGGCCATAATTCATCTCAGACACTTTAAATAACTCACCAGGTGCCCTAGAAATAAGGCTGGACTGATTCCCAGGGCATCTCAATTGATCAAAATCCTGGAGATTTGTATAGGTTACCATTCTGAACTTTTCAGAAAACATAGTCTTTTCTTCAGTGAATGTTTTCTTTTTCACACTTACTACCAGTGAAAATGTCTATCTCAAAATATATGTCACAAACCCTATTTACTTTAGTTATAGGATACTTTGAGACATAAAACTGTTAAAATGATTTTTATAGTTTGAAATAATTTTATCTTATTTCACTAATATCAGAAAATTTTCAGTCATATAGAAGGCAAAATTATATCTTGAAAACTCTCAATCACAATAGCAATGACAGAGAACTCTAACTCAATTACCACAGATAAATGCTTGTATACTTTTTTAAAGGGTTACGGTATTTTAGTGTATTATTTTAGTATTAAGTTAAATACACAGTTATGGATATTCTATTTCCTAGAATATGTATATTTGAATATATATTTTCTAATGTAAATAATATTTGTCAAGTGAGTGATTGACAATTGAATTTGTATTTTACACAAAAACTCAATAAGTGAGGGAGATGCAGAAAAAAACAAAAATACAGTAAATAAAAAGAAATTCTGAAACAGCATTTGGCTTATTTCTCAAGCTATTGCTTTAATTTCTCCTTGTAAATCATTTTATCATTTTATTAGTTAAATATATTCCCTATAAAATATGCATCTAATAGTATATTTATTTATAAAACATTAACTTTCCAAATGCAATCTTATATATTGCAGGAAAATTTACTGGACTCAGATTTAATACTGGTAGATTCTAGTTCAAGTTTTTCAATTGAAAGATTAAACAAAACCCAGGATATGCAACTATTTAGAATAGTCAATAAAATGTCTTATGTAACCATTTAAATTAGGCACCATCTACACACCAGTAAAAATAGTTTCCTAACTATCTAATATGTATATAAATATATCTATTAGTACTTGAATCCTAAAATATTTTGAATCTATAGGCATAATTCCTAGACTCCAAGTAAACTGTGAGGCCCAGGGGAAGGAATACTCAGCAGATGGCTACATAAACATGCTCAGATAGTTGAGTAGTTCCTTTCCATTGCCATCTGCCACGTAATCCTCTCAGAGATTGAAATCTTTCAACTATAAAATGTTTTGCCAAGATCTGAGAATGCCCATCAGCCCAAATAACAGGTAAGAATTCTTAAATGGATGAAAAGACTCTAAAATGTTTTTTTAATATAAATTTTCTGGAAAAATTAATATATTTTGAATTAATTAAATGTGTCACTATGTCAAACTTTAGTAGAAGAACTATATTTACATTTACATAGCCATCTGCTAGTATTTGCATAGTCCTACTTCCTGGGTTGCAAAAACTAACTCCACAATGATCACAGCATTTCTCAATGCACTTGCACACCTGTCAATCAGTTCTAGTCTCTAAATATTCCAAAAACAAAGGTGGGAGAAATCAACTTATAGTTGTCTCAGTTTATCAGAAATGATCTACATTTCCTTTCCATGGTAAAACAACATTTTGAATCCCTTTTTGCACACATTTTTAAATTTAAAGATGTTAAAACTGTTTCTCATATTTGTTTCTACAACTTTTTAAATGAAGGAAAAAGCACAATATTTCTTTTAGTGTGAATTAAATATTAAGAAAAATTCATAATGATTGCTATGAAAAAGTGTTTTTGATGTCTGTTATATCATCTACTCAATATACATATAATTCTATTTCCCTATAATGCAAGTATAAGTACAAACACATATATACATTTACTTTGTGGAACTAATCCAGGATATGATTTTGACTGTTTTAAAACCACAAACTCCTAAACAGCAGCTTTATATTTAAGTGTGTGTGTGTGTATGTGTGTGCACAAAATGCAAAAACTGTCCAGTAATTATTTTATATTTATTTACTTTTTGGAAAATTGAATGATATATGGATAAAGAAGGATTTGCAATGGAAATGAGAAAATAGTTTGAACTAGTGAAATGTAGCTAAAGGAGTATTTAAAAATACATTTTGAGCTTTGATAACTGTATTAAAAATAAGAATAGGTAGAAAAGCAATGTAAAAAGATAAAATTGCATTAAAATCGAAGAAAGAAAGTAAGATGAAGCAAAGTAATCATATAAGAAAAAGTCTCAGAAATCAAAAAGTCTATTGTTAAAAAAAAGTAATAAAATAATAACCTCTCAGACATTTGTTCAATTAAAAAATGGAAAATACATACTATAAACATAAGGAATAATAAAAGGTCTATTAAAAGAATCTAATGGTAAAAGATGGTAGGAATATCTGATAAGCAATTCCATCCAATAAATTCCACATTTTAAATGAAAAGAACTATTCCTTAAAATTCCAACTTACCAAAGCACAGAAACAGAAAAACTGTTTAGCACATAAACAGAAAAGTTAAATTGTTACATAGCTTTCAAAAAACTTGTCTATATCTAAAACTCTTCTGAAAGGCAATTTTATAGGCCTAGGCCCAGAAGGGTAAATTTTCCCTAATATTTGAGGACTAAATATTATCAACTTTGTATAATTTCTTCTAGATAATAAATAAAAAGACAGTAGTTTCCATCTCATTTTATGAGGCCAGGCAAAATTCAGGCTTCATAAATCAAACTTGAAAAAGGACATTAACAACAAGTAAAATTACAGGGTAGCATCTCCAATAAACTAATCATAAACATTCAGAACAAAATAATTAAAAATTAAGTTAAATCCAGACATGTACAATAATAATAAAAATGATTCAAAGCAATTAATCCAATCACTAGATAAATGAAAGAAAATATACATTTCAATAGGCAGACAAGTAAACACTTGTTTATAAAAGAAATTACAAACATGTAGGAATGGAGTGGCACATCCTTAATTTAATAAAGAGAATAAGCAGAAGAGTAGTTTATGGCAACATACTTAGTTGTGAAGTACTGAACATTATCTCCCTGAGTTCATGAAGAGAGACAAGAGTTGATTATTGTTGTTTCTATTCAAATTATACTGAATGTCTTTAAAGTAAGAAGAAAAACACGCAAAAAAACTGATAAAGAATTAATATTTAACCTTTCACTATAAATGAAAAGATTTTGTAATAAAATAATTCAGAAGAATCTACAAACTTTCAAAATTAATGTCAATTTAGCAAAGTCATTGAGCAATATACAAAACCATTTGTCTCCATTTATATTAAGAGCTAACAATTGGAAAAGTATCATTGATTTAAATGAAACCAAAAAAAGTGCTAAACTGCTATTTTAAAGCTACAAAGTATTAGAGAAAAATTAGGAAAGGCCAACAGAAATGGAGGTGGACTTCCCAGATGGCTCATTGGTAAAGAATCTGCTTGCCAATGGAGGAGGCACAGGAGTGGTTGGTTCAAACCCTAGGTCAGGAAGATCCCCTCGAGAAGGAAATGACAACCCACTGTAACCCTGGCAGACTGTAACCCTTCAGGCTCCTCTGTTTATGGGATTTTCCAGGCAATAATACTGGAGTGGGTTGCCATTTCTTTTTCTAGAGGATCTTCCCAACCCATTGATTGAACCCATGTCTCTTGCATCTCCTGCTTTGGCAGGTAAGCTCTTTACCACTAATGCCAACTGGAAAGTTAAACCTATCAATTTATCTCAAACTACTTATTTGCCTGTGTGGTTTAATGTGGATCATATTTTTGTTATTGTTGTTGCTTTCTTTTTTCTTTTAACTTGTATATGTCTAAATAATTCAGTACTCATATATTTCAAGAGCAACAGTTCTTCACCGAGTTGGAGAGGTATCTGTGCCAAAACAGGGTTTCCCTGGTGGCTTCATAGTAAAGAATCTGCTTGCAACGCAGGAGACCCGGGTTTGAACCCTGAGTGGGAAAATCCCCTGGAGGAGGAAATGGCAATCCACTCCAGCATTCTTGCTTGGGAAATCTGATGGACCGAGGAGCCCAGTGGGCCACAAAACATGGGGTCACAAAGAGTCAGACGTGACTTAGTGACTAAACCATCACCACTACCTGTGCCTCAAACAATACTGCCCACTACATGCGCAACATTGAGCAGACTGGACTTTAGGTTGTGTTGACAGATAAAAGCCTAAATAAGGGACTTTGAACCCTAGGATATCAGCAAACAATAGAAATGTTGACCTTTCTGAGGAATATTGATAAACTAGTTTTAGAAGTAGTCATGAGATATATGGTGTGGACTTAAGGGTAAAAGACTAGATGAGAATGAAGGGGCATTTTATCCAGTTCGTCTTCAATTACTCATCTTTATATCTGTCTTGCTTTTCATTTCTTCCTTAAGACTCTGTACTCAGTCTCCCTGTGACTCTACTTTCATTTCCATTGCACACATTCTAGGGACATATTTGGATTATAACACCTTCCCTCTAGATTTCAGACAAAGATTCTCTTTGTGTGAGTACTGAACTATTGAAAATCATTGTATTGGTATAAATCTTTTACTCCGATCTTTTGAAAACATAATTCCTTTTCACTATTATTGCAGTAAAATTGTATTAGAGATTCAAAGTTGAAAAAAAATGTCATTTAACTAAACCACATATTTTTTATTACCACAACACTACTAAATGGAAGTAAATAATCATGTGTATGTGTCAGTTTTCCTTGATATATTGAATAGTAAAACACATTTGGCCTGTTTGAAAGATGAAAATTGGACATTGATAGTATTGATATGATGCATGCAACATTTCTAACAAAAATGAAAAAGAAATACTATAAATGTATAGACATAGAAGGGTAACAATACACATATTTGACCATGACCTTGTAACTAAGAAGGCAATGGCACCCCACTCCAGTACTCTTGCCCGGAAAATCCCATGGATGGAGGATCCTGGTAGACTGCAGTCCATGGCATTGCTTAGAGTCGGACATGACTGAGCGACTTCACTTTCACACATTGGAGAAGGAAATGGCAACCCAGTGTTCTTGCCTGGAGAATCCCAGGGATGAGGAGCCTGGTGGGCTGCTGTCTATGGGGTCACACAGAGTCGGCCACGACTGAAGTGACTTAGCAGTAGCAAATTAAAAAAATGAGTTTTATTAATAAAATTCAAACACAATGTATAAATGTTTATGTATTTATAAACAAAGGTTTCCCTCTGATTCATTGTAATTAACAATGTTTTATTAAGAGAGCATGTGGGACATTTTTGCTCATTATTAGAGAAATGCAAATCAAAACCACAATGAGACATCACCTCACACCGGTCAGAATGGCTATCATCAAAAAGTCCATAAACAATAAATGCTGGAGATGGTGTAGAGAAAAGGGAACACTCTTTCACTGTTGGTGGGAATATAAATCGATACAGCCACTATGGAAGACACTATGGAGATTCCTTAAAAAACTAGGAATAAAGCCACCATCAGTTCAGTTCAGTTCAGTTCAGTTGCTCAGTCATGTCCAATTCTTTGTGACCACATGAACAGCATCATGCCAGGCCTCCCTGTCCATCACCAACTTCCAGAGTTTACCCAAACTCAAGTCCATTGAGCCAGTGATGCCATCCAACCATCTCATCTTCTGTCATCCCCTTCTCCTCCTGCCCTCAATCTTTCCCAGCATCAGGGTCTTTTCAAATGAGTCAGTTCTTTGCATCAGGTGGCCAAAGTATTGGAGTTTCAGCTTCAACATCAGTCCTTCCAAAAACCACCATATGACCCAGCAATCCCACTCCTAGGCATAAACTCTGAGGAAACCAAATTGAAAGAGACACATGTATCCTATTGTTCACTGCAGCACTATTTACAATATCTAGAACATGGAAGCAACCTAGATATCCATCGACAGATGAATGGATAAAGAAATTGTGGTACATATACACAATGGAATATTACTCAGCCATAAAAAGGAACGCCTTTGAGTCAGTTCTAATGTGGTAGATGAACCTAGAGCCTATTATAGAGTGAAGTAAGTCAGAAAGAGAAAGATAAATATTGAATACTAACACATATGTATGGAATCTAGAAAAATGGTACTGAAGAATTTATTCTCAAGGCAGCAATGGAGAAACAGACCTAGAGAATAGACTCATGGACATGGGGAGGAGGGAGGAAAGGGTGAGATGTATGGAAAGAGTAACATGGAAACTTACATTACCATATGTAAAATAAATAGCCAAGGGGAATTTACTGTAAGTCTCAGGAAACTCAAATAGGGGCTCTGTATCAACCTAGAGGGGTGGGATGGGGAGGAAGATGGGAGGGAAGTTCAAGAAGGTTGGAGGGAAATACGTATACCTGTGGCTGATTCACGTTGAGGTTTGAAAAAAAAAAAATTCTGTAAAGCATTTGTCCTTCAACTTCAAAGAAAAAGAGAGAGAGAGAGAGAGAGAGAGAGCTTGGGAGCTATTTATCTTTTGAAATGCTTTATTTCAGCACACTTTTTTTTTTCATTAAATAAATTTCTTAGAGCCATTTTAGGTTTGCAACAAAATTGAGAGGGAAGGACAGAAATTTCCCATGTACTCCTTGCCTCTGCACATGCATGATATCCCCAACAGTCAGCATCACTCACAAAAATTAGTAGTTTTTTTTTTCTTTTTTTTTTTTTAGCAAGGATGAACTTACTTGGACATGACATAATCACTCAAAGTCCATATTTTACCTTAGAGTTCATTCTAGGTGTTGTACACTCTATGGACTTGGACAAATGTATAAAGACATATATCTATCATTATAATGTCATATAGAGTATTTTCACTACCCTAAAAATCCTCTATGCTCTGATGATTTATCTCTCCTGTCCCCTGACATAGCTTTAAAAGTCTATTGTTCTTCTTTACTTACTTTCTTCATTTTCCTTATAGACATGGCTTTGTTAAACAATCAGATATTTTTCTCTTTATACTGAAAATCTGCACATAACTTTTATACTATGAATCCAAATAATTCTCAGATAGACTACATATTTTATTAAATATTTGTTAGAACCTATTAATATTTTAACATACTATTTACTTTTTATTTGTATAAACATGTTTGCTGCATTATTATTAGGAATTCTAAAATTTTATAATTAGAAATACTATTTTATTATTCGATTTTTTGCTAAAAATTAGAACACAGAAGTTAAATGGAATTTTCAAAAATTTTTTTTTTTTGGAAAAATAAAGATTTTAATTAAACTTGAAGAATATTATGATTTTGGAATGCATATACTTTAGATCACTGATGCAATGGACATGAATGTGGGCAAACTTTGGGAGATGGTGAGGGACTGGAAGGCCTTGCATGGTGCAATCTATGGGGTCACAAAGAGTCTGACATGACCGGGTCACTGAACAATAATAACAACAATACATTAGATATTCATCTTTTACTGAACTTATTATAATTGGAATTATAAAGACATTTTAATATAAAAAACTAATGTTTAGCCTTTTACCTAAATTACTTGCAATTGGGAATAAGTGAAAAGAAAATATCAAGTGTCCATACACAAGTTGAAGTAATAGTGCTACAATAAATTTTTTTAAAAATATATGCCATGGAGGAACCTAAAAGAGATTGTTATAGTTGAGTTAAGAAAAAATTTAGGAGATGATATACTGGGATTGAACAGATAACAAGTATTTGGAAAAGGATTTAATAGAAAAGGAAAATGGAAAGGCATAAAAGTTTTAAAACCATCAGGATCAAAGAGAAAATATCAGTCTGACCTAGGGCACAATGGAAGTTAAAACTGGATCAATAGTATGTAGCCATCTGGTAATGGGGTTTGAGGTGTGTATGGTTCAAATTTTAAAGTTTCAAATAAAGCCAGCAAGAAATGCAGTACTATACATACATTTCTATGAAAAAAGCATAGAATCAGAAATCTGGGAATAAGGAGCAAAAATATATCAGGAAAACAGTAAGAAGCTATATTATCCCTCTTCTGGTAAGACATAATAAGGAAATCTAAATCAGAGGTGACAAAGAGGATTGATAGAATTTATTGATCAGTTTGAAAAATACTGCTTATGAAGAGCTTAAAATTTTTAAAACTGTATGAAATGCAGATATTGAGCAAAAGGATGAGTCAAAAGTGTCTTCTACATTTTGAGCTTTTCTGATTAGTATACTGGTCATATAATTTATAGGGAGTCTAATTAGCTTCACAGTTGAAGTAGGCGAAACTGCTATTATCCCATACTGCATAGTTATTTTAATCATTACTGTTACAATTTATGAATACTGAAAACTAAAAAAGTGCATACAAAATGCATTAAAATCTGTATCATTTTCCACATATGATTGCAAAAAAAAGGATGAAAAGCAAAGGTGATGTGGAAAAATAATTATAAAGGTAACAAAAATAGGTCCTCACCTTATTACAACAATTAAAATAAACTCTATGATTAAACATTTAACTGTAATCAAAAATAAAATTTAAAATCATTATAAAAAACTGTAATAAAAGGAAGGATATTTGACATATAATGCATCAACATTGACAAAAATATTTTTAAAGAAAAAGTAAACAAACCAGGTCCTTTTTTCATAGTACACATTTAAGGTAAATTGTAAAGTTAAATTTTAGACAGCCTAAAAGTTTTTTGAATTGGTATAAGCTTTGGGCATTTAAATGCCATGGGATATATAAGAAAGTATAATAACAGCTATGAATAGATGCAACTGCATATAACTTAAGCTTCTAAATATTGAAAATGTAATTGAAATACATCCAAAAAACTAAAAAAATAATTTAAATCTAATTAAGATATAAGGTCTATTTTATTATATTCTTAATATAATAGAAAGATACAAATGAATTAGAAAAAAAACTTTTGGGCAAATGCCATTAACAGCATATTCACTAAAAAAATACAGATGAATAATACTTGAAATATATTCAAAATACTGAAAAAATAGTAATGCAAGTTTGTGCATTAGGAAAACTTTTGCAAGTGATAGTTAAAACTACATATTGCACAAAACAGGCATTCTTGTGCTTTTCCTATCAGAATAAAACATTTCAAAAAAATATTTCCTCTTTTATATTCAAGATTAGAAATCTACATTTTCAACAAGATTTTATAGTACATATCTTGAGTATTAACAAAATCTTGAGTCTATACTTAAAATTTTAAGTGAAGAATATATTTACTTGCAGAATGCTCTTTGTGACAAAGAAAAAAAAGAGAAAGTAATAGAAATGAAAATAATAAGATGTCATATGTAAGCACTGGAATTATGGGTATATCACCTTGTATCTCACTGTTATTGTAATTCTTATCGTGCTGCTCATTACCAGATTTACTAAGAATAGTATAATCATTTGTCAGTTATTTTTGTATAGCATTTCATTTGATTTTCATAAATCCACACATGATATAAATAATTTTCTGTTTTGCAAATGTGGAACAGAAGGATTGAAAAAAGAGCTTAATCTGACATGTATGTAAATTCAAAACCCATGCCTTTTCTGCTGCTCATCTCTGGCACTTTCCTCTTTCCTTTATCACATATTTCTTACTGGCTCTATTAATACACATAACTGTCTTTTGAACATCAAATATCTATCAAGTTTCTGAAATGGTCAAAGACTCAGCATATAACAGTAACAAAGAAGCACAAATGAACAAGTAAAAGAATGAATTTAAGACAACACTTGGAAAATGGAAATAAATGGGATGAAAAAAACTCAGGAGGACTCTGGAAGAAATCAATAACAAAATATCTGAAGTAGAAGAACGAATCAGTGAGCTAGAAGACACAGTAGTGGAAATAACTTCTGAAGAGCAGAATAAAATAAAAAGAATGAAAAGAACTGACGATAGTCTCAGAGACCTCTGGGATAATATCAAATGCACCAACATTTGAGTTATACGGGTCTCAGAAGAAGAGGGAAAAAGGGTATCAGAAAAATTTTGAAGAGATTATAGTTGAAAATTTCCCCAACGTGGAAAAAGAAATAGTCAATCAAGTCCAAGGAGCACAAAGAGTCCCATATAGGATAAACCCAAGGAGAAACACGCCAGAACACATAATAATCAAACTAACAAAAACTAAACACAAAGAAAGAATATTAAAAGGAGCATGGAAAAGCAATAGTAACATTCAAGGGAAACCTCATTTGCTTAATTAACAGCTGGTCTTTCAGCAGAAACTCTTCAGGCCAGAAGGGAATGGCAGGATATATTTAAAGTACTGAAAGGGAAGAATCTACAACCAAGATTATTGTACCTGGCAAGAATCTCATTCAAAATTTATGGAGAAATAAAAAGCTTTTCAGACAAGCAAAAGTTAAGAGAATTCAGTACCACCAAACCAGCTTTGCAACAAATGTTAAAAGGACTTATATAGTCAAGAAATACAAGAAAAGAAAAAAAAATCTACAAAATCAACCTCAAACACTTAAGAAGTGGCAATAGGAACATATATATCAATAAATACTTTAAATGTAAATTAAATGCTAAAACCAAATGACACAGACTGGGTGAATGGAAACAAAAACAAGACCCGTATATACACTGTCTACAAGAAACACACTTCAGACATAAAGACACATGTAGACTGAAAATGAGAGGATGGAAAATATATTCCATGCAAATGGGAAGCAAAAGAAAGCTGGAGTAGCAATCACCATATCAGACAAAATCGACCTTAAATAAAGAAGATTACAAAAGATAAAGAAGGACACTACCTAATGATCAAGGGATCACTCCAAGAGGAAGATAAAACAATTGCAAATATCTATGCACCCAACATAGAAGCACCTCAGTACATAAGACAAACACTAACAGACATAAAAGGAGAAATTGACAGTAACACAATAATAGTAGGAAACTTTAACACCCCACTCACACCAATGGACAGACCATCAAAACAGAAGATTAATAAGGAAACACAAGTCTTAAATGTTACTTTAGATAAGATGGATCTCACTGATATCTTTAAGACCTTCCTTCCAAATGCAGAAGAATGCAATTTCTTCTCAAGTGCACATGGAACATTCTCTCAGATAGACCACATCTTGGGTCACAAGTCAAACCTCAGTAAATTTAAGAAGATTGAAATCATATCAAGCATTTTCTCCAGCCACAACAATATGAGACTAGATATCATATACAAGAAAAAAAAAAACTTTAAGAAACACAAACACATGGAGATTAAACAATACATTTCTAAATAACCAACAGGTTACTGAAGAAATCAAAAAGGAAATAAAATAAATTTCCAAACAAATGACAATGAAAACATGACATCTCAAAACCTATGGGATGCAGCAAAAGCAGTTCTAAGAGGGAAGTTTATAGCAAAGCAATCCTATCTCAGGAAAGAAGAAAAGCAACGAATGAACAGCCTAACTTTACACCTGAAACAACTGGAAAGAGAAGAACAAAGAAACCCAAAATTAGAAGAAGGAAAGAAATCATAAAGATCCTAAGAGAAATAAATGAAAAATAAATGAAACAATAGTAAAGATTAATAAAACTAAAAGTTGGTTCTTTCAGAAGATAAACAGAATTAAGAAACCTTTAGCCAGACTCATTAAGAACAGAGAGAATAATAAAATCAACAAAATTAGAAATGAAAAAGGAGAGGTTACAATAGACAATGCAGAAATATGAAGGATTATTAGAGACTATTCTGAACAACTATATAGCAACAAAATGGATAACCTGGAAGAAGTGGACAGATTCTTAGAAAAGTTCAATCTTCCAAGACTGAACACGGAAGAAATAGAAATTGTGAACAACCCAATGACAAGCACTGAAATTGAAGCTGTGATCAAAAATCTCCCAAAAAACAAAAGCCCAAGACCAGATGGCTTTACAGAAGAATTCTATCAAACATTTAGAGAAGAGATAATGCCTATCCTTCTAGAACTCTTTCAAAAAATTGCAGAGGTAGGAACACTTCCAAACTCATTCTATGAGGCCATCATCACCCTGATATCAAAACCAGACAAGGACAACACAAAAAAAGAAAACTACAGGCCAATATCACTGATAAATATAGATGCAAAAATCCTCAACAAGGTTTGGGCAAACAGAATTCAGCAACACATCAAAAAGCTCATACACCATAATCAAGTTAGGTTTATTCAGGGATGCAAGGATTCTTCAATATATGCAAATGAATCAATGTGATACACCATATTAACAAGTTGAAAGATAAAAGCCATATGGTAATCTCAATAGATGCAGAAAGTCTTTGACAAAATTAAGCACCCGTTTATGATTAAAACTCTTCAACAAAATGGTCATAGAAGGAAACTACTTCAACATAATAAAGGCCGTGTATGATAAACCTACAACAAACATTATCCTCAATGGTGAAAAAATGAAAGTATTCCCCCTAAGATCAGGAATAAGACAAGGGTGTCCACTTTCTCTACTATTATTTAACATAGTTCTGGAGGTCCTAGCTACAGCAATCAGAGAAGAAAAAGAAATAAAAGGAATCCAAATCAGAAAAGAAGAAGTAAAGCTCTCACTGCAGATGACATGATACTGTACATACATAGAAAACCCTAAAAATAGCATCAGAAAATTACTAGAGCTGATCAGTGAATTTATGAAAGTTGCAGGATACAAAATCAATACACAGAAATCACTTGCATATCTATATACTAACAATGAAAAATCAGAAAGAGAAATTAAGGAATCAATCCCATTCACCAATCAATCCCATTCAACAAAAAGAATTAAATATCTAGGAATAAACTTACCTGAGGAGATAAAAGAACTGTACACAGAAAATTATAAGACACTACTGAAAGAAATCAAAGATGACATAAACAGATGGAGAGATATTCCATGTTCCAGAGTAGGAAGAATCAATATTGTGAAAATGACTATATTATCAAATGCAATCTACAGATTCAATGCAATCCCTATCAAATTACCATTGACATTTTTCAAAGTAGGACAAAGAATTTCACAATTCATGTGGAAACACAAAAGACCTTGAACAGCCAAAGCAGTCTTGACAAAGAAGAATGGAGCTGGAGGAATCAACCTTCCCGACATCAGATTATACAACAAGCTACAGTCAACAAGATAGTATGGTACTGGCACAAAAACAGAAACATAGACCAATGGAACAAGATAGAAAGCCCAGAAATAAACCTATGCACCTGTGGGTACCATATATTTGACAAGGAAGGCAAGAATATACAGTGGGGCAAAGACAGCCTCTTCAATAAATGGTGTTGGGAAAACTGGACAACTACATGTAAAAGAATGAAATTAGAACACTTCCTAACACCATACACAAAGATAAACTCAAAATGGATTATAGACCTAAATGGAAGACCAGAAAATATAAAACTCTTAGAGGAAAAGATAGGCAGAACAAAAAATGACATAAATCAAAGCAAGAGCCTCTATGACCCACCTCCTAGAGTAATGGAAATAAAAACAAAAATAAACAAGTGGGACCTGATTAAACCTAAAAGATTTTGCACAGCAAAGGAAATTATATGCAAGGCAAAAAGACAACCTTCAGAATGAGAGAAAATAATAGCAAATGAAACAGCTGACAAAGGATTAATTTCCATAATATACAAGTAGCTCATACAACTCAATGCCAGAAAAACAAACAATGCAATCAGAAAGTGGGGAAAAGACCTTGACAGACATTTCTCCAAAGAAGATATACAGATGGCTAACAAACACATGAAAAGATGCTCAACATTGCTCATTATTAGAGAAATGCAAATAAAAACTACAATGAGGTATCACCTCACACCATTCAGAATGGCCATCATCAAAAAGTCTACAAACTATAAATGCTGGAGAGGCTGAAAAGGGAACACTCTTGCACTGTTGGTGGGAATGTAAATTGATACAGACACAATGGAAGACAGCATGGAGATTCCTTAAAAAACTAGGAATAAAACCACCATATGACCCAGCAATCCCACTCCTAGGCATATATCCTAAGGAAACCAAATTTGAAAAAGACACATGTATCCCATTGTTCATTGCAATGCTTACCTACAATAGGTAGAACATATTAGAATTGTTCAGGAATATAACCACCTTCCTTTGCCAGAAGCATCATTTTCTGTGTTATATTAGAAACAAGTTACTGGAAAAGTTTAAGGTTGAAACTCATTTATTACTCACTCATAAAAAAAAGAAGGAAATAATGCCATTTGCAGCAACATGAATGGACCTAGAGATTGTCTCATACTAAGTGAAGTAAGTCAGAAACAGAATGACAAATATCACATGATATCACTTAAATGTGACAGCAATAAAAATGGAACAAATGAATTTCTTTACAAAACAGAAATAGTCATAGATGTAGGAAAAGAAAAAAAAAAAAAAAACAACTTACGGTTACCCAGTGGGAAAGGGGAGGTAGGGATAAACTGGGAGATTTGGATTGACATGTACACATACTATATACAAAACAGATAACTAATAAGGACCCACTGTACAGCCTAGGGCACTCTACTCAATACTCTGTATGCATATGGGAAAATAAACTGAAAGAGAGGAGATACATGTGTATATGTATGTGCAACTAATTCACTTTGCTGCATGGCAGGACCTAACACAACATTATAAATAAGCTATACTTCAAAAATATTCCTTCAGATACAGTTAGTATTTAGCACAAAAGTAAAATTCCAAGAAACTGATCATGGTGCAACTTTTCTGTTTAAAATATCAAATGTTTTCAATAACAAACAGTTAGAAAAATGCTTGTCTTCCTTAAGACTTTTTAAAAATTTTAATGATCTGTGATTTATTTAACATAGAGTTTTCTGACAGTTAATGCAAACAATGTACATAAAAGGCTGTTTAGCTCTCATTATTATCAATAATAATAATAAAATAAAATTTGTCATCGTAATTGGAGAATGATGTGATAGACTAAATTTTAAATCAAATTCATAGTTATATCTATTTAAATAATTTAATATCAGATGCAGAAAAATATGTTAGAACAGCAATCTATAGTGTATATTTACACTAATTGAAGCTTTCTTTAGAAAATAATATTTTTCATGAATAAATGCATTTCCTATTTAATATCTAAACGTGTTCTGTGCTTACTCACTCAGTCATGGCCAACTCTCTGCAACCCCATGGACTGTAGCCCACTAGGATCCTCTGTTCAAAGAATTTTCCGGTCAAGAGTACTGGAGCAGGCTGTCATTTCCTACTTCAGGGCATCTTCCCGACTCAGGGATAGAACCCATTTCTCTTGTGTCTCCTGCATTGGAAGGCAGATTTTTTACCACTGCACCACATGGGAAGCCTATGGGTATTAAAGTTAAACCTTTTAAAATTCTGCAGTAAATAAATAAATATAAGTTTAACTTAGCATGTCCCCAAATAATAAAAAATGAAATGATTTTCTGGAGTGACATTTACTCACTTTTTTCTACAAATACTTTGGAAAATAAAGTCCACTAAAATGTGGACTTAGCAGGAATATTAGATCATCTTTCTAATCTAAGTGGTGTAAAGTGACTTACTTTGCTTTGAATATTTGAAGCACTGTTAACTGTTTTATGTAAACTTTTATTGAAGCATTAAGTGTAACATACTCAAAGTGTATAGTTAGTAAATATATATCTCTGTGAATAATCACAAAACAAATGTGCTATTTAATTCCACTCAAAAACCACAAACTGCTCCTGTGACTGCCTTTAGTTACTAGCTCCCTACTAGCCCTCTACTGTGCTTAACGATAATTTAAACTACTTCTGAGCTTTATATAAGCTGAATATATGCTATTTACTGCCTTGTTACTGACTTTTATCAGTCCCTAATGTTTGTGATATTCTTATATTCTGTTGGGTTGTGTTGTAGTTCGTTTATTCTAACTGCAATATGATATTAAATTTCATTGACTATATCACAATGCATTTATGTATTCAACGTTTATGTAGATTTGATCTACGTATCTAGATTTTGGCAAATTATTGGTGTAATAAGCATCCTTTTTCATGTCCTTTGGTGAATATATTAACTTAATCTTTTTTAGGGATATAAATTTTAAGTCATAGTCAGTCAGCTTCTTTAGACACAGTCAGATAGTTCTGCAGTGACTGGACTACATCTTATACCCTCATCATCAATCTCCAGGAATCTCATTTGTTTGGTATTTTAATCCTATCTAACTAGCAATTTTGGTGTGTGTATAGTATGTTATTATGTTTTTTAAATCAACTTTTTGATTTATATACAATAAAAAGTACAATTTTAATTTTAGAGTTGAGTTAGTTCTGAAAAATGCATATATCCATATAACTGCACTCTCAAGAAAAGATTCTGTATATTTCTGTTACCTGCAGAAGTTTTCTCATGCCCAATTCCAATCAATTCCTACTCCCAAATCTCAGGGCCAGACTTGTCTGATCTGCTTTGTATTGCTACAGACAATAATTTCATTTTCTAGAGATAGATTTAAATGCAGTCATCTAGTATGGATTCTATTGTTTATGATTTCTATCAGGGATACAAAGGAGCTGATATTCATTTATATTGTTGCCTATATCACTTGTCTGTTTCTTTTCCTTGCTGAGTATCATTTCAGTATATGGACGTTTAAAATAATTGGTCCATCCATTCAAAAAATGATAAGATTGTTTACTTATAGTTTTTAATTGTTACAAATATAAGCAGCATTTAATATCTGGGCAGTTAGTTAGAACTGTGATTGTGGAATAAGATTTATATCTTAGATAAATCTTAAAAGTGTATACTCAAATTTTTAAATTGAAACATGGAGATATTCTTGAATTTCTCATTTTTTTTTAAGTTGATTTTGGGAAACATAAAATATTTTATTAAACAGGTCTATATTGATTTCAGTGCTTCATAGTCATGAATGAGAAAACTATATATTTTTAAAATTTGTGTTCTCTTAAGAAATATATTTTACTTTCAAGTTCAAGTTAGGTGAATACTTTCTAATTAATGTGCCATTAGAAACATCTCTTTAGTCTTGCAATGAAAATGTTTGGGGCTTTAGAAGTGATCTTCTATTTAAATTATGAGAAATACAAAAATACCTGCCCAGTGAGAAAAATTGTGTGTGTGTGTGTGTGTGTGTGTGTGTGTGTGTGTTTTAATGGTAGTCCACAAACCTACACAACTTAATTAAATTTTTTGTTAATCTTTCTTAACTTTCCAAAAATACATTTTAAGAAATTCTATTAAGGAGTACATTGGTTCCTTGTGTTTTAACCTATGCAGTATCTTCCCAGTGATGATGAGGGTAAATCCCTCCAAAATGTCCTGTGACAATCTTCCTGCATCATTGTAATCTTTATGAAGCTAAAATTCATGTAAATATATTATAATGACAGGAAACAACATTTGTGTGGAACTGTGAAGTAGTATGTTATACTGTTCCTGATAAGTATTTTCTTATATACAAATATACTCAAATAATTCTGCTTTGTTTTTAAAATGTCATTATAATGCAAACTTTTTCAAAAGCAGTTATGTAGATGTAAGACTAGGATGTACTATATATGCCTGCTAGAACTCAGGGACAGTATCATGTATAGCATAAACACTCAGAAAATATTAATACAATAATTGTATTTACAAAAAAAAAATATTGAAAATTTGGTTTGGAACTCAGCAAATGCAAGCCAAATTTTAATTTTTAGACTGATTCCCAATGGATAAAGCTCAGAAAATTTAAGTCAAGTTTTTGAACTCAATATATATAATTGAATAGGAGCATTCTTTCAGATCTTGGGGAGCCTCAGGGATCTAAGGTCTGAGTAGATACAATGAACAATTCATGCAATGTACTTGCTATTATGGAGCTCGTGTGTGTGTGTGTGTGTGTGTGTGTGTGTGTGTGTGTGTGTGTGTGTGCATGCACTTGGAGGGGGGATTACAGAGATTGTAAAGACGCAAACCAAAGACAAGGATATTGAATAGTAACATATGCATAGAAGGTAATTTGAACAAAAAGTGGCTGGCTTAAAGAATATTTAAATTCACAGCTTATGTTCGCATTTGAATTGAGACCTTAATGTCTGGATCTAGGAAAAGAATATCTTAGGAAGAAGCAATGGTGAGTACAAGGGGTATAAATTGAGAACAAAGCGTTAATAAATGCCAAATACAGATTTCTAAATGAGAGTAAGGAAATTACTCCATATGCTATTATAATGGTGGATACATACTATAAATCTGTCCAAACCTATAGAATGTACAATACAGTAAATGAATACTGATATAAACTATGAACCTGGGATGATTATGATATGCTGATATAGGTTCATGAATTGTAAGAAATGTACCACTCTGGTGGAGGCTGTTGATCATGCAGGAAGTTATGCATATGTGGAGGCATAGGGCGATTGGAAAAGCCCTGTATCTTCTGCTCAATTTTGCTGTCAATAAAACTATAAAAAAATAAGTCCAAATGGGCACAAAATTCCAAAAATAATAAAAAGAAAAAGAATGATGGATTTGAATTTAATAAGTAGAAAGTATAAGAAATTGACCAAATGATAAATTAAAAGGTGCAAGAGTCATGTGCTTGAGATCAGAAAATATAAAGCCACTCAATCTAGTTCAGAATAAACATCCTCTGAAAGCATAAAGGACAAAAAATGAACAATGCTTATTCATGTTGGTTGTTAGGGAACATTTTTCTAACTATTTTCATTCAACCTTCAAGATTCCCTTTGAGGCAGGAGGCAGATGGGCTCCCCTCCAGGGTAAAGCAATTGCAGATTCATTCTCTATTGACCAAAACTCCAAGACAACAAACAATAGCAGGGCAATTAAGATGAGGAAGATGGACTCTTTTCAGAGCACGTATTTCTCATTCTGAAGTCAGGAGAACTACCCCACCACACATGTGCAGAAAGGCTCCTTGGAGGCTAAAGGGGAAGTTATGCCAAAGAGTGGTCTACCCAGAAGCTTTTTTGATTAATCCATCTTGGCTAAGAGATGCACATGCACACATGGGAGGAATATTTGTTAATGTTCAGTCGCTCATTCGTGTCTGACTCTTTGCGACCCCGTGGACTGCAGCACACCAGGCTTCCCTGTCCTTCACCATCTCCCAAAGCTTGCTCAAATTCATGTCCATTGAGTCAATGATGCCATTCAACCCCTCATCTTCAGTCATCCCCTTTTCCTCCCGACTTCAATCTTTCCCAGCATCAGGGTCTTTTCCAATCAGGCTCTTTGGATCAGGTGGCCGAAGTCTTGGAGCTTCAGCTTCAGCATCATTCCTTCCAATGACTATTCAGGATTGATTTCCTTTAAGATTGACAGGTTTGATCTCTCTGCATTAGAGGGGATTTTCATGAGTCTTCTCCTACACCACAGTTCAAAAGCATCAATTCTTCTGTGCTCAGCCTTCTTTATGGTCCAACTCTCAGATCCACACAGGAGTACTGGAAAAAACATAGCTTTGACTATCCAGACCTTTGTCAGCAAAGTAATGTCTCTGCTTTTTAACCTGTGCTGTGTTTAGTCACTCAGTCATAGCCGACTCTTTTTAACTCCATGGACTATAGTCTGCCAGGTTCCTCTGTCCATGGAGATTCTCCAGACAAGAATACTGGAGTGGGTTGCCATGCCCTCCTCCAGCGATCTTCCCAACCCAGGAATCGAACTCAGCTCTCCCACATTGCAGGCAGATTCTTTACCAGCTGAGTTAACAGGCAAGCCGTTTCTAACCTGAGATATACCAAATATGGACTGTGTACCAGGCAATTCAGAATGACTGGCCAAAGGAAGCCTATAAGAAATACTCCATGAAAGTAATTCAAACTGCTACAAGGGTGCAACTCTCTCTCTAAGTCTGCCCGTGTGTCTACCCACAGGTATTGTACGTTTTTTTCCTTTTAATAAGTACTTAATTTGTTTCACTACTTTCCATCTTTGTGGGAATTCTTTTATGCAAAGAATTGTCACTGACCACTGGTCTTGTAGCTAGGATCTGGTGCTTTCACCACCTCAATCCAGCCCAGTTTCTAGCTGGTAATCCAAGCCCCACTCCAACCCACTGCAGCCTGAGGCCATATATGATCACCTTCAGATATCCCTCTGTAATGTTTTTTGTTCTTCTTGGTGATGTTTTGCTTTTCTTACCTTTCACTCCTTCCATGCAAACATGCCTCCTCTTGTGGCATACCACACTATGAATTACACTGATGATATTGTTGAAAACTTCACAATTGTAGAGACTATATTTTGTTGATATTTCCCTTGCTAAGTACCCAGAAAATACCTGTCTGATTTTTAACTATATATCAGATATTTTAAAATATTCTATTAGTCAAAAGGAGGGAAAGGACAATAAAACAAGACATAAAAGAGCAATTGTAAATTAAATCTGATCATCAGTAACTAATTACATACTAAATACTCCAATTAAAAAGGAGAGACAGTAATAGTGAATACACAAAACTCAAGCATATGGCATGTAAATAAAAGGATCTAAAAAGTAACATGTAAATATTAATCACAAGAAAGTTGCACTTGTGTGAACCTGAGAGTGATTATCTTATTAAATTTTGTACCTTAGGTGCTTCATTGCCTCACTCTTGCCTTAACCTTGTTCTGAAATCTCTTTCAAGTAATGAGATAGGAAATTATTCTTAACAGTAGGGAGCCCCTGGTTTTCAGCCCAGTGTAGGCTTTTCTCATGCACAAATGAATTTTTTAAAATGTTTTAGCTTGGAGAAAAATATATAGTTGTACTATGTGTAGAAGAGAGAAAGCAGTTTGGGGTTTTACTGATATCAGGGTAGATTTTAAATTAATTCTACTTTTTCATACCTATTTATCACTCCTTATGTGTAGTTTAGTTCAATACATCAGTCAAAATAACTTCATGTTTAATAGTATTTTTATCACAGTATATACTGAGCTGTAGATTTCTCAATCCTATTTCAACTTTAAAGAATCTGCCTACAGTACAGGAGACCTGGGTTTGATCCCTACTCCTTTTGTTTTCTAACCTTCATTAATTTGCTAACATCTGTTTCCAGGTAGGTTGTATCATTTAATTTCATTATTTTAAAATTAAGTGTAAGAGCTTATGGCTCTAAATCTCTCTCTTCCACATATTTACTCTCAATATACTATTCTCATCTTCAGTTTGCTGTTTGTTGTTCAGTAGCTAAGTCAAGTCCAACTCTTTGCAACCCTATGGACTGCATCATGCCAGGTTTCCCTGTCCTTCACTATCTCCCAGAGTTTGCTCAAATTCAAGTCCTTTGAGTCAGTTATGCCATCCAACCATCTCATCTCTGTTGCCCTCTTCTCCTCTTTCCCTCAATATTTCCCAGCATCAGGGTCTTTTCCAATGTGCTGGCTCTTCACATCAGGTGGCCAAAGTATTGGAGTTTCAGCTTCAGCATAAGTCCTTCCAATGAACATTCAGGGTTGACTTCTTTTAGGACTGACTGCTTTGATCTCCTTGCTTTCCAAGAGACTCTCAAGAGTCTTCTCCAACACCACAGTTATAGGGCATAAAATCTTTGGCACTCATCTTCAATGAATTTTAATAAAAACCAAGAATGCTTTGATAGTCAAACTTAGTGTGGGGAAAAAGGAAGAGGATGAGTCTGGGTTAAGTGACATTAGAGAAAATATAAATGGTATATATGAATTCAAAACTGAGCAATAGTCAATGCCATTTCTAGTATTTGGATGTTAACCCCAGGTGAAAATGAACACTATGGCATAGAACAAGTCTTACTTTTTTGCCCAGTGAACTTTTAGCTCCATGATGAAGGTTATCAATATCTCCTGATATTGATATTGTCAAAGTTGGAAATTTGGTGTGGTAGGAGACCAGGGTGAGTTCCAGTTTGCCCCCATCATTTCCAATTTGTCCTTATTTAATCTCAATTCTGGTCTATCCTTCCTGCATGTATAATTTTTGAAAATAAACATGATATAGGCTATTTCTGCTTTATTCTTTATTCAGGTGATTTTCTAGTTCTGACTTTATATTCTTAATTTCCTTATTATGTATGAATTTATGACTTTATGTTTTTCATATTTTTAAAACAATTCTCAAATGATATCTTTTTGAACAGTTTTATTCTCTCATATTTCTTTTAGTTCACATATTCTCTGAGTCTGTGATTTAAATATGTTCCACAAATCATATTTCAATTTATATTTTTCATTTTTTGTGTTTCAAGATTTTATAATGATTATTCCCTTCTGATTGTTTTCTGGTTCACTAGTATTGTCTTCTGTTAGCTTTAACTGACTATCAAACATGTTCACTGAATTCTTATTTCTTCAGTTCCATAATTTTGATTTACTCTTTCATAGATTTTAGTTCTCTATCAACTTTCTCGGGCTTTTATATCCTTGGACATATTAATAGTATTTCCTAAAGCCTCTGTCTCTGAATCTCTTTTTATCTGTAAAATCTCTCTGCTTTTTATTCATATGATCTTTTGCTTCTTGGGCCAGACTTAATTCTTATCAGACATGATGTTAAATTTATAGATAAAATCTGAGGTTTTATGATATTTTTATTTTGAGAATTTATATTTTTATATTGAAAGCTCCTTAAGCACTGGCATTCAACATCACCTGAAAGCAGTTTCAGGATTGAAATTAACTGAAAAGATGTATCAATCTCTTCATGAATTTGTCTACTTTTGCTTTTGCCCTGATATTGTTTCTAACTCTTAAGTTCTCTGCTAGACATGGAGACTTTCATAATTTGCCACATTTGCAGTTACTGGGCTCTAATTAATTGTATTACTCTTATTCCTACAAGACTCTCAAAAGTTTCAAACAGCTTCTTAGCTTCTGGTCACCTTATTCTGGAATTTTAAGACGTCTGTATAAGAAATACAGACTCAATGCTACAAATTCACCTTTGTGAGCCTATATATTCTTCCCAAAACCTGTTGTCATAGTCTTTACTGTCTTGTTAACTTTTTGATTCCTTTTTTTAGATATTTAAAAAATCTTTTTCATCTGTTGTTAGTGGGAGTTTTTATTCAATTTAACTAATACTATTGCTGATGGCTCAGATGGTAAAGAATCTGCCTGCAATGTAGGAAACCCAGGTTTGATCCCTGGATCAGGAATATCCCCTGGAGCAGAAAGTAGCAATTCACTCCAGTATTCTTGCCAGGAAAATTCCATGGACAGAGGAGCCTTGTGGGCTACAGCCCATGGGGTAGCAAAAGATCAGTTAAGGTCGGGGGGACTAACACTTTCACTTTTTTTCATTATTAGGTAGCAGAATTCCAGAAACACATATTTTAGCTAATTTCCCAATCTCTTCTCAATATATGTGATGTTATATAACTAAAAAAATGTATGAAGAAGTGGTTTATATGACTTCTAAACTGTTTATTAAGACACAAACATTCTCATTGTTGTTCAGTCACTAACTCAAGTCTGACTCTGCGATCCCATGAACTGCAGCATGCCAGGATTCTTTGCCCTTCGCTATCTCCTGGAATTTGCTCAAACTCATGTCCATTAAGTCAGTGATGCCATCCAACCACCTAATCCTCTGTTGCCTCCTTCTCCTTTTGCCCTCAATCTGTCCCTGATCAGGGTTTTTTCCAGAAAGTTGGCTCTTTAAATCAGGTGGCCAGAGTAATGGAGCTTCGGCTTCAGCATCAGTCCTTCCAATGACTATTCGGGGTTGACCGCCTTTAGGATTGACTGGTTTGGTCTCCTTGCCTCTCAATGGCTCTTAAGGGTCTTCTACAGCACCACAACTTGAAAGCATAAATTCTTTGGCACTCTGCTTTCTTTACAGTCCAACTCTCATATCCATACATGACTACTGAAAAAAACATAGCTTTGACTATATAGACCTTTGCCGGCAGAGTGATGTCTTTGCTTCTTAATATGCTGTCTAGGTTTGTCATAGCTTTTCTTCCAAGGAGAAAGTGTCTTTTAATTTCATGGCTGCAGTCACCATCCACAGTGATTTTGGAGGGCAAGAAAATAAAGTCTGTTACTGTTTCCACTTTTACCCCATCTATTTGCCATGAAGTGATGGGATTGCATGGCATGATCTTAGTTTTTTGAATGTTGAGTTTTAAGCCAGCTTTTTCACTCTCTTCTTTCACCCTCATTAAGGGGATCTTTAGTTCCTTTTAGTTTTCTGTCATTAGAATCATATCATCTGCAAATCTGAGGCTGTTGATATTTCTCCTGGAAATCTTGATTCCAGCTTGTGCTTCATACATCCCAGCATTTCACATGATGTATTCTGCATATAAGTTAAATAAGCAGGGTGACAATTGACAATATACAGCCTTGGTGTACTCCTTTCCCAATTTGGAACCAGTCTGTTGTTCCATGTCCAGTTCTAGCTGTTGCTTCTTGACCTGCATACATGTTTCTCAGGAGGCAGATGCAGTGGTCTAGTATCCTATCTCTTTAAGAATTTTCCAGTTTCTTAGGATCCACACAGTCAAAGGCTTTAGCATAGTCAATGAAGCAGAAGTAGATTTTTTGTTTGTTTTCGAATTCTCTTGCTCCTTAAAGTCATTCCCTTTTTTATAACTTGTATGCTGAAAGTTATACAGGGCAGAACCACAGGTTTGACTATGCATATGGTGATGACACACCAGATGATTTTGAAGGAAAAAGGTCCCTATTTGACCTTTTGGGTCACTGTCCATTGATTAGACTGCAGTATAGGCAACAATAAACTTTTATATACTTAGAGAAGTGCATTTTAAGGTATCCTTATGTAAAAGTTTGGCCTTTATTCTAACTAATACAAACTCTACATAAAATGTTGAGTAGAGATTTCAATATTGAGCTGGCCAAAAAGTTCATTCTGGTTTTTCCATAACATGAAAAATCCAAACAAATTTTTGGTCAACCCAACATATGCGTTATGAGTTCAGGGGAGAAGTCTGAGCTGGAATTAAAAATTCAAGATTCATTTATACAGAGAGTTAATTGAATGCTACAAAGCCAAATGATATCATTTAGAGAGGGTATCTAGATACAAAGGAGAACAAAGTATTGGGTCATGGAATGTAACAGTTTAGAAAGGTTTGACTATGAATAAGGACATATATCTGAGAAAAAGAGACAAAGGAAGTTGAAGGAGATTGAGTAACCATCTCAGCATTTAAAAAAAAGTTTTGTTTTTTTTTTTTAAGTTATGTCAATAGTATCAAATTCTGCCAAGAAACTAAGGGCTTATCATAAATTTACCTTCTGAAGGTCATTAGCAACATTGACAAGAGCTCTGTGATAGCATGGTGGAGTGAAACCCTGATGGCCATACACTTACAAAAAGAATGAGAATAAAGAAAATGGAGACAACAATCATTGGTCAATGCTATGCTTTTGAAGGGTTTTAGTACTAAGTCGAATAGAGTACAGATGTTGGAGGAGGAAGCGGTTTCAAAAAATGTTTTAAATGTTACTGATTCTGTGTTGAATAAGCTTATGGGAATAACACAGAAAACAGGGCAACATTGAGGAATAGGTTTAGCTTGAAATAAGGAATATTCATTGCTTTAACAGAAGACAAAATACATGGATAGCAGGTACAGGTATGTTGGTAGACTTAAAATGATGAGAGTGTAGGAATAATAGTTATTTCTACTCTTTCATGTTCTATTGTTTTTACTTTTTTAGTGAATCAAGAATAAAGGCAAGTACTTGAGAGGAATCAGGGAGGATATATATTGGAGGCTGAAGGAGAATAAGGTATTGCTAAAGAGTCAGATAAAGGAGTAAAGAATCTAGGAGCTAGAAAAATGCCCAAACTTTTAATTTCTTAGTCTACTTAGATCTCTCTATATATAAGCATAAATTTCTAGAAGATGTCAATTTTTCTCTAGAACTGGATTAAGAAGAGTAATCTATTTAATTAGCTTAGATTTTTGCCAGTTAAAGTAAGATGCTTGAAGTAAGAGGCCAAGAAGCTATTGACTGGGTGATTGTTAAGATGAACAGAGCAATTTAAACCAGTTAAGAAAAAAGAAAGGATTTGAGGAGCATGAGGAAGAATAGAAATGTTATATACCAAAGGTTGAATAGCTGGGTCAAGTCACGGAACTAAGTAAGGTAAATAACAAAAAGAGGAGTGATTTGTTAGAAAGGATTGACAGCATATGTTAGTGTCAGATGCCAAGGGAGATTCAAATTATGAGTTATTTTCATTGTTAAAATTTAATTATCAATATTTCAAGTAGATTGATTAACGGTCTATATTTTGGATGCTTTGATGACATTTTTATCTTCTGTTTCATTCACTAAAGTGTTTTAATTGAATTTAAACATGGTAAAATTTGACTTCTAAAGAAGTATTGTTGTTTTTTAGTTCTTAAGTTGTGACCTACTCTTTTGCGACCCCATGGACTGAAGCCCACCAGGCTCCTCTGTCCATGGGATTTTCCAGGCAATAATACTGGAGTGGGCTTCCATTTCCATCTCCAGGGGATCTTCCCAATCCAGGGATTGAACCCATGTCACTTATGGCTCCTACATTGGCAGGCAGACTCTTTACCACTAGCACCACCTGGGGTGACGTCTTCACAAAGTAATCTTTTTCAATAATTTTTTTTTTAAATAAAACATTACTGGTTCAATTTTAGAGCATTGTTCCTATGTTTTTAATTCTGTAATTTTCATTCAGATCTTTGCAATTCTTTTTCCTCTATAGAAATTTCATTAATTTATTTTTTATGTTCTTTATCTGCACTCTATGGTATTCCAGGTAAACTAATTTCTGTCATTCCTTTGAGGATAACATTTTGCTTAAGCTTCACTTTTTTATTACCTGGATTTGTTAAGTTTCTGTTCTTTGAGTTTGTTCTTATATTAAACTGGATACAAATAATATACATTTTGGTGACATATAAGTGAGGGAGTATCATAATCAAGAAGTTATATAATTTTTAATATTTGTTTTCTGAAGAAATTAATAATGTGGAATTCTTTTCTCACAAAATGACTCAGCACACCTCTGACTTATTCAGGTATTTAAAACACTTTGGTTACATTTTGGGTGCATAAATGCATATGATACTGCATTCATGTATCATATTACAGTTTATATGAAAATTGCAATCACATCATTTGTATCAAATAATTGCTCAAATTAGACATGCAAAGTATATTTCAGATTATAAAGCTCCCTTTTCTAAAATGATTGGACCAGAGACAAGCTAGTCCCTTCAGTACATTTCTTTATACCTTTCAAACTTTAGCTGTTAATAAAAGTTCTGTTTCTTCTCAAAGGAGAATCTTTAGTAATAATACATTAGTGATAAGTTTTAATGCTGTTTGCTACTTTGCCTTTAACTTTATTCTCTCTCTTTCATTCCATAGCTCTTAGATTTCTTCCTACACCCATCATCATGTCAGTTAACTTTTATATTTCTACACTATTTAGGTGGATTATTGAATTTTTTAAAATATTTCCTTTTAATCATAGACAGCATAATTAGTACAGATTTCACATTTTACCGAATCTCTAAATTGTAGCTATAATTAAAATAAAATCCTCTTTTTAAGGAATTTTATGGTAATATATTTAAGGGTGTAAGATAACAAAAACTGTGGAAAAAATAACAGAACTTTAGAGTTCCAAAGTTTAGGAAATAGAGCAATGCAGCTAATTGTTTTATCTTTTAGTGTCTTATTACTATATATTAAATGGAAGTTTGTTAAAATCTGTGATGTGTGTGTGTCCAAGTTTTTATTGAGTTAGAGTCAGCTCTTAAAATTTCTTATACTTTAAGTCAGTATAAGAACCTTTTTAATACGCAATTTGCACTAAGTAAATTCCCTCTCCAACTTTTTAGTTCTTAACATTATACCTTTGTATGTATTAACATTGCATTTAAAATTTTTCCTTGTTCTATTTTTCAAAATACAATAAATTTCTTATCTGGCCTCCACTTAAATGTTTTTGCCCTATTAACTGAATATTAAATTCACTCTTTAAACTACTAGCTGAAAATATAAAGTAAAAACACTGATGGGAATTAGAATACTCTATTGAAGTATATGTGCTGCCAAAGCAAACACTGCTCTCTATTATAATCCACACTTCTACTCACATTTTGGTTGTTACATACCAACAGTTGTATCTATTCCCAATAAATAATTTTATCAACATACTGTTACTGTATTATTTAGTTCAAATAAGAATTCCATTAAATGTAAAACCATTAAATATAAGTGTGAAAAGAAAGAGAAAATTGATTCTTTGCAAACTTAGTTGAGTTTTTACAAGTGATCTATAAAGTTGAGAAGCTGGATAATTTTCTGACATATCCAATGTGGAAGGAAAAGACTGAGTTTGGGAAGGTAAATACAATTCAGATGTATTTTCCACTAAATTTGCTTTATAAGTATCAAGAATCATCAAGACTTATGTTCACCTTAAAGAAACTTAAACTGGAAATCAAGAGATAATGCATTTTAGGCTGTAGTTTATGCCAGAGAGACAATTCCACTCAAAGAAACAGTATTAGCAGAAAAGGTCTGACATGAGTAACACGTGGTTTTGATTACTTCACAGGTTGGCAGTCTTCATACTGACCCCTACTCAGATCACTAAGTCGGACTTCTTTCTGATGAGTCGGGGGTTTGAGAGCAACAAAAGATATTATCTGGTGGTAAAATCTTAGTGTTTTCAATTTCAGCTGATATTAATACTTTGATAAAGTAATCCTTATGCTTTGAAGCTATTCTTCCCAATATGAGAGAATCACAGATTTGGAAGTGATCTTAAAAAGTAATTTAATCCAACCATATTCTCTATAGAAAGTGAAGTTGCTCAGTTGTGTTTGACTCTTTGCAATCCCATGGACTCTAGACTACCAGGCTCCTCTGTTCATGGGATTTTCCAGGCAAGACTACTGGAATGGGTTGCCATTTCCTTCTCCAGAGGATCTTCCCAACCCAGGGATTGAACCCTGGTCTCCTGCATTGTAGGCAGATGCTTTACCATCTGGGCCACCAGGTAAGTCCCAAGTATCTAATTTAAAATAATTTAATTCAATAAGCAAGTATCTAATTTAAGACTATCTTGAGAATACTACTTGAATTTTAGTGCTTCATTTGTCTGTGAATATCTCAAATTTTGTGCATGAATAACTATTGCTGACATATGGGTTACACCAAAAATGGTTCTTAAAATAAGAATGGTAGAGTATTTCTTAAAAGCTTGTGGGTTGGCTGGCTGCTGGATCTGCTATTGAACATGCTGAGACTCATTCATGTGGCTGCAGTCAGCAAGAGGAAGAGCTGGTCGAGAATATCTGAGATGGCCCCACTCATAAGCTGTACAGAGACAGTGACTGTAGTTGTGGCTTCCTTCTTGGCTCCACTCCACATCACCAGGGATTTCTGAATCCACAGTAAGTAAGATTAGCTCCTTTACATGTCAGTTTTAGAACAATATCCCATGGAAGTCAGATGTGGAAGCCATAAGGCCTCGGTAGACCTAAGCTCTGGAACTTCCCCAACATAATCTCTACAATATACTCCAGTCAATGCAAATCTCAAGGCCAGCATAGTTTCAAAGCATTGGGAGACAGACTCTAACACTTCAGAAGGAGCTGCAAAATACTGTAGGCTTGTTTTTGAATCTATCATATTTTGAAGTGTGTGTTTTGTTTTGTTTTTTAATTAGAAAGTGATTTTCTTTTAGGTCTTCATCTATTTTAATCTTGTTACAACCTTTACTCACGTGCATACCTAATCTAATGTTCAACATGACAGTCTTGTGGGTATACAGACAGAGCTGTGTGGCTATCAGCTGTGATTCTTGCTCAGGTCCTTCACTTCTAAAACCAGGGCTGTAACTCCCTTCACCATTTAATCCTCTCTCTTCTATATATATTTATCCATTCTCTCTCCAAGTATTTATTTTAAATACTTGGCACCAAACTGCTAAGCTACTATCCCAATTCACTCAAGAATTATTCATCCAATGACATATTTCTGAAATTCTCAACCACTGGAATAGATTGGCTTTTTCTTATGTAAATTCCCTCTTCCTTAAAAAATAAAATCATGTATTCAAACACAGTCATTGATAACAAGGCAAAAATATACTAGAAAAAACTGTAATAGTCTCTTTTTATCATTTTGTACTTTTTTTTTGCAAGTCCTTTATAAAGCAATGATTGTTCAATAAGATCACAACTTATGTACCATGTCAATTCTTTTTAGCTATACATGAGAACATACTTGTAATACATAGTGAATACTCTGAAAGCCTGAAGAAAAGACAATATTCCATTTTACTAAGGTGAATATACACTGAGAGACATCTTTAGCTAACAATTATTTTAATGTTCAGATATAGAATAGTCAAATATGTACTCATAATATTTTACTACTTTAGTAGAACACATATATTAAATAACATATCAAAAACCATGTTCATTCAGATATATTTTACTTCTTCAGATACTTTTATTTGTATATTTTAACTACTGTTTTTCATGAAAATGTCTTGTAATTCACTATAAAACACCATTATACAAAATATTTTAAAATGAAATAATATGATTGGAATAATAAAACTATATAGAATAATGTCATGGATGATTGGTCAGGCTAAAACAAGAATCATGGATAATTTCAAGCACCAAGACCAAGAGAAAGATTAGAGAATAAAAAAGCAGTGCCAAGATCTTCCACATAGCTAAAAGGATGGTTGCCTAAAACCATTTGTACCCATCTACCTTCTAAATAATAGAGGAAAAGTAAGAAAAAACTGAAATCACGCAAAAACATTTCCTCATCATAACCTGAACACAGAAAATGCCCACACTTAAATTACCATTAAGTAAATAAAAGTAAAATACATTGAGCTCTATAAAAAAGCAAATATGACTGAGCTCTCTATTATATTTCTATAACAAGCCTTTGTAGTCAGTGTCAAATAAGAATAGTTTTGGGGGAAAATGCACAGGAGAGAGCAGAGGGAAGACAGTAGAAAAAACTGGAAAAATTACTTGAAAGCCATTTCCCCAAAGAGAAAGTCTGGAACAAAAAGCATTATGGTAGATATGTTAATCATAGGGAAGCATATTAAAGCTAAGCACAATTCAAGGTTACAACTTCTAAAGCCATTACTTCTGTAAGAGTAGGTTTTAACCAGGAAGGGTGAAACTACCTTTAGAAATTAGGTAGAAAAAAATGAAAAAAAAAAGAAAAAGATATTTTCTTTGTAAGAAAGAGGAATCAAAATTTCAGAGGACACAAAACTTTTGCCGCTATGAAAACAAACAAACAAACAAAACCAAAAACACACATATACACTGAAGCATTGAAGAGGTTATAATTTGTCACTCAAAGAACAAAGTGCCATTCAACTGAGAACATGGCCAACTGCTATAATGCCACACACACACACACACACACACACACACACACATACACAGATAATTGTATACAATGCTATTATGAGAAGACAGAAAATAAAAATGAAAACACATGAGCTGATGATATCTCCCCTTCAAAATGATGAATTAAAAGAAAAATGCAATACTATATTTCAAAATAAAATACACATCCTTATTTGTATTCTTATACAGCACATATATTAAAACTGGAGCTATACAGAAAAGATTAGCATGGTCTCTGTGTGAGGGTGACACACACATTCATGAAGTGTTCCATGTTTTTTTCATGTTGTTGTATGGCAGAAACCATCACAGCTTTACAAACAATCATACTGCAAGTATATATATATATATTTTTTAAGTTTGGCATACATTCTAAAATTTAAACAAATAGACAAAAATATAAAACTAAAAGAGATTTTATTGAAATAAAATAAATAAGAAGTATCACAATGTTTTCTCAGTAATGAAGACTGACGTACAAAGTTCTCAGGGGTTTACCAATAAGAATATTATTTAGTAAGGGGCATTAAAGAAAGGGGAAGGCAGAAAAATAATGACGGCAATGAAAATGAGATAACATTGTAAATGTGTCAGAAAATTCCTGAAAGAGAAGATACACAAAAAGGAAATAAATGAATAAATTTGAGCTCTTGAAAAAGATTTTTAAAAGCATGAAACAATTAATTAAAAAATATATTTTAAGAGCTTTCCTTAGGAAACAAACATGGTTACCAAAGCAGAAGGTGCATGAAAGATAAATTAGGAGTTTGGGATTAGCAGATGATACAAACTACAATATTTTAAATATGTAATAGGACCTACTGACTAGCACTGGGAACTATATTCAATATCTTGTAATAATCTATAATAGAAAATAATCTGAAAAACAATATATATATATATACTACATAATACATACATACACATATCTGAATCACTTTGCTATATACCTGAAGCTAACCAAACATTGTAAATCAACTATACTTCAATCAAAAAAATAAAATTATATTACAAAATTGAGACTACACATTGCAGACATAGTAATCGTACAAGTCACACATTTTAAGAAAAAAATTTCCAATTTGGTTGAGAAAAAAACAAAACAAAACATGCAACTGTCTGATGCTTTTGAACTGTGATGTTGGAGAAGACTCTGGAGAGTCCCTTGAACTGTAAGGAGATGCAACCAGTCCATTCTAAAAGAAATCAGTCCTGAATACTCATTGGAAAGACTGACACTAAAGCTGAAGCTCCAATACTTTGGCCACCTGATGCAAAGAGCTGACTCATTGGAAAAGACCCTGATGCTGGGGAAGATTGAAGGCAAGAAGAGAAGGGGACCACAGAAGATGAGATGGTTGGATGGCATCACCAACTCGATTGACATGAGTTTGAGCAAGCTCTGGGAGTTGGTGATGGACAGGGAAGTCTGGTATACTGCAGTCCATGGGGTGGCAAAGAGTCAGGCATGACTGAACAACTGAACTGAAATGAACTGTCCGCTTCATACAAGAGATACACTCAAAGTGATAAAGAGAAGGTTAAGAATAAAGAGATTGCCAAAGACATACCAGGGAAGTGGAAACAAAGATGCAGGGTTAATTACCTTGTACTAGACGAAGTGTCATTCAAATGAAAATAGCTTATTCATAAAAAGGATGCTTATTTTAAAGCTAAAAGCAATAATCCACAATTTAGATGAACACAGCAAATGACACAGCATCTACCATGACTAAACAAAAGGAAGTCAAGGACTCTCACCTTGCTTAAGTGAAAAAAAAAAAAAAAGGTAAATAAAATTAAGAAGACATATAGAACATAAAAAATGCCAGGTCTTATGAACATGTAGAAAATATTAGACTTTCATAATAGAGAAAAGTATCTTAAAAGTGAAATATTTAATCACTGTGGGAAATAGAAAAATATTGGTGCTGGGACAACTGGACAGTGTTTGGACAAATAATGCCAATGTTTCCCTATAGCTCAGTTGGGAAAGAATCAACCTGCAATGCAGGATATTCCAGTTCAATTCCTGGGTCAGGAAGATCTGCTGGAGAAGGGATAGGCTACCCACTCCAGTATTCTTGGGCTTTCCTTGTCAACTGGTAAAGAATCTGCCTGTAATGCTGGAGACCTGGGTTCAATCCCTGGGTTGGGAAAATACCCTGTAGAAGGGAATGGCCTCCCACTCCAGTATTCTGGCCTGGAGAATTCCATTGACTGAATAGTCCATGGGGTCACAGAGTCAGACATGTCTGAGCGACTTTCATTTTCACTTTCCTTAAAGCCATATATCTCACCATATATAAAAACACATTCCAAATGTATCAGGTGCCTAATGTAAAAAAGAAATACTAAATGTTAAAGAAAATTCAATGAGTTCTATATTCTTACTATATTACTCAAAAATATTTTGTGAATTTAATTGTAGCCTGCTAGGCTTCTCTGTCCATGGGTTTTTCTAGGCGAGAATACTGGAGTGGGTTGCTATTTCCTACTCCAGGGGTCTTCCCAACCTAGAGACAGAAACTGTGTCTCTCACATCTCCTGCATTAGCAGGCAGATTCTTTACCACTGTGCCACCTCAGAAGCCCATTTTATAACCCATTAAAAAAATAAGAATAAAGCTTTTGCACAACAAAGGAAACTATAAGCAAGGTGAAAAGACAGCCCTCAGATTGGGAGAAAATAATAGCAAATGAAGAAACAGACAAAGGATTAATCTCAAAAATATACAAGCAACTCTTGAAGCTCAATTCCAGAAAAATAAATGACCCAATCAAAAAATGGGCCAAAGAACTAAACAGACATTTCTCCAAAGAAGACATACAGATGGCTAACAAACACATGAAAAGATGCTCAACATCACTCATTATCAGAGAAATGCAAATCAAAACCACAATGAGGTACCATTACACGCCAGTCAGGATGGCTGCTATCCAAAAGTCTACAAGCAATCAATGCTGGAGAGGGCATGGAGAAAAGGGAACCCTCTTACACTGTTGGTGGGAATGCAAACTAGTACAGCCGCTATGGAGAACAGTGTGGAGATTTCTTAAAAAACTGGAAATAGAACTGCCATATGACCCAGCAATCCCACTTTTGGGCATACACACTGAGGAAACCAGATCTGAAAGAGACACGTGCACCCCAATGTTCATCGCAGCACTGTTTATAATATCCAGGACATGGAAGCAACCTGGATGCCCATCAGCAGAAGAATGGATAAGGAAGCTGTGGTACATATACACCATGGAATATTACTCAGCCATTAAAAAGAATTCATTTGAACCAGTTCTAATGAGATGGATGAAGCTGGAGCCCATTATACAGAGTGAAGTAAGCCAGAAAGATAAAGAACATTACAGCATACTAACACATATACATGGAATTTAGAAAGATGGTAACGACAACCCTTTATGCAAAACAGAAAAAGAGACACAGAAGTACAGAACAGACTTTTGAACTCTGTGGAAGAAGGTGGGAGGGTGGGATGTTGCGAAAGAACAGCATGTATACTATCTATGGTGAAACAGATCACCAGCCCAGGTGGGATGCATGAGATAAGTGCTCGGGCCTGGTGCACTGGGAAGACCCAGAGGAATCAGGTGGAGAGGGAGGTGGGAGGGGGGATCGGGATGGGGAATAAGTGTAAATCTATTGCTGATTCATGTCAATGTATGACAAAACCCACTGAAAAAATAAATAAATTAAAAAAAAATAAGAATAAAAGTGATATCATTGTGAATAAAAAATAGTTGAAATACATATATATGATAACTTATACTAAGTGTTAAATGGCTGGATATGATAAATGGATGATAAATAGCTGGTTATGATAGAAGGAACATTATTTATGACTAATTTTTAAGTAATAAATGTAAAAGAAATGATGGAATTACTAAATTACCATTTGCCAACTATCATAATAATTTTTAGCCAACATTATTAATGAATAGTTATAAATATTTCAGGCATTAATCATTTGTATATTGTGAGCAAAAGAATGATAAATATGAGAATATATTGTCACAAATTATTCCCAAAAAGATGCTTAAGGGAAGAATAGTAACTTTACAATGGAGAAATCTGACAGAAATACGCCTAACCTAATATAAAGATTAATATAGTCAGGATTGGGGCAAATCTCCATCATAATATTTTTAATGAATCTTTGCAAAAAACAGCAATTTTATGAAATTCCTGCCAGAAAACCATAAGCTGAAAGCAGAAGTGTGATGGATTATAAGATGAATACATGTCATGGGACATTCTATATAATAATTGTCCCTTCCTCCCCCAAAAACCAAGGTCCTAAAAGACAAAGAAAAAACAAGAAATGCTTCCAAATTAGGGAGCTAAAAAATATATGATAGTTAATACATCATGTGGTCCATGAATGGGTTCTAGTAAAATAGTTTCCTTCTAGTGGAACAACTCATGAAATTGTCAATAGATAACATAATTATTTCGTACTGATATTAATTTTCTGATTTGATAATAACATTGTGACCATCCTGGTGGCTCAGAGGGTAGAGCGTCTGCCTACAATGCGGGAGACTGGAGTTCAATCCCCAGGTAGGGAAGATACCCTGAAGAAGGAAATGGTAATCCACTCCAGTACTCTTGCCTGGAAAATCCCATGGACGGAGAAGCCTGATAGGGTACAGTCCATGGGGTCGCAAAGTGTCAGACACGACTGAGTGACTTCACTTTCACTTTTACTTTGTGACCATATAAGGCACTTCATTTCAGAACATATATCATGAGATGAAGAACAAGAGAGCAAGAGACAGAAAATGTTAAAGCAAATGTAATAAAAATGCTAACATGTGAAATGTAGGTAAAGGTCATATGGGAAGCTTTCATATTCTGTTTGCAAATATTCTGTAAATATGTACTTAAAAATAAAAAAAGTAAAGTGTTTTGCATACTTTTTTATACTTGTTTGTTTCTGTTCATTTTTTGAAGCGGAGGGTCATAGAGTTAAGAGATTAAAATTTGAGAACAAAGACATGCAAAATCAATACAGGATTTAAAGCCCAAAATGAGTTCTAAAAGTGAAACATTGATAAAAATAGGTAATGGATTAATTAGTGGAAAATAATATGCAAAGAAAGTTGAAATATAAAAATCAGAGGTTTAGTGGGTAAGAAGGTAAGGTTTCCATTCACACTATTTTCACAATTGGTAAACTAATATTCCTGTGAGAGCTACAACTTAAACAGAGGCAAAATCTAACTCCATATTTTTTGCTTTTTTCCTTGCATGATTATGCAATGAAATCTGAAAGTAATTCATATATTCATGCAAGAAACTCTTAAACTAGAATTGATGTCCATATTGCTGGAGAAAGTGCACAAATTTGGGAGTCAGACAGATCTGCATTTGAATGTTACTCTTCCAATTTCCAGCTTCTTGACAAATGTTACTTCCCTTTTTATAGAAAAGAAAACTGGCTAATTTTATTGCACTGTTTGAATTTTAAGATGAGTTTCAAAGAGCACAGAAGGAGTTTAAATCTGTAGTTTTTTAAGACACTAGCCAATTTCATTCAGCTAGCTAAGTCTTTGTCAGAGCATGATCCATATTTATCTGCACACAAATTTCCCCCCCAGAAATTCTGCTTCAATGGATGTGGAGGTGGTCCAAGAATTTACATGTTTAACAATCACCCCCAGATGATTCAGATGTACATTACATTTTATGAATCACTGCTTTAGTTGGAGAAGCCTCAAGTTATAGCATTAGGCTAAGCTTGCTCTGAAGTACTAAAGTTATGTGAATCCTTTCTGAAAAGTCAGTTTATACATATTTGACTAAGAAAATACATTTAAAAAATTCTTGGATAATTTCTTCTTTAATATCAGGTATGTTTGAGTTAGGAAAAAGTAAGAGCTAATTATGCTTTTCAAAATATATCAGTTATTAAAACAAAAATGCTTGCCACAGTGATTGCTACTTGTATTTTAAATCACACCAATGAGATTGAGAATAATCACAGATGAATTTAGAAATGGAAAGTAACCTGAGCTGGCCAATATTTGGGAAAAAAATAAATAATAGAATAGAAAAAAAAATGAGTCATATTAATCAAGATACTTAAGGATACTTAAATTACACAAGAGATTATTTTCAACAATAGTTATATTTAGAGAAGTAAGAATTGTATTGATTGTGTGGTATTGTAAAGGAGCTGGATAGATTCATCATTATATAACAGGTATTTTGATAAGAACAAAAATGATATATTTACCTCTCACAGGGATATTTCTAGATTTAACCACTGCTCCCATTATGATCTTATCAAGAATTATCAGGAAATTAAGTTTAAATTTAAATATAAATTTATTCATTTTCCCTCCTTATGTTGGGAATGGCTACCCCTGGTGATATTGGTAATATTGCCTTAGAGAATTTTAAAAATAGATAAAGCTCTACAAGTTGACATGCAAATGCCAAAAAAACAATATATTAGGGAAAATGCCATAATCTCTCAATTCAGTTTTCTAATTTAATAGTGGCCAAAGTGACATTTTACGGGCAAGCATGGTACTTACCCTTCATGACCACATCTTTTAAAACTATAGCAGTTTTTTGTTTTTTAGATGTGTCACTGATATTGATCTCTTGCTCCATAACTCTAACCTTTCTTTCTTAATCTGCTTTGTTCAGAGACATTAATGATACATAGTCTGTCAATATAGTTACATACACATACAGATATATACTGCAGATACATATAGTTTATATATTTTTTGAACCTACTTCAACTTCGCATGAAAAATGTCCTAAAGTATGAGGGAACTAATTAAGCATAAAAGGAAAGTTAAAATTTATCCATTTATTTACTTTTAATTAAAGGGTCTTCATGCGTGTTAAGTCATTTCAGTCATGTCCGACTCTTTGCAATCCTATGGGTAAGGGCCTGCCAGGCTCCTCTTTCCATGGGATTCTCCAGGCAAGATTACTGGAGTGGGTTGCCATGCCCTCCTCCAGGGGATCTTTCTGACCCAGGGATCAAATCCATATCTCCTGTGGCTCCTGCCTTGCAGGCAGATTCTTTACCACTGAGCCACTGGCAAGACTCTAATTAAGGGGTCACCAGTTTTATTTTTGTGTGTTGGGTAGGGTGGGCAGTGACCTTGCTAGTAAAGCAGACACTACTTCATGAAAAATAAAAATAAAATGTTTCATTTGTAATTGACTCATTTATTAGCATTTTTGAAAATATTGCATTTGCCTGCTAAAATCATTTTATAATTAGTAATAACTTCTTAATGACAAAATTTTATTTTTGCTCTTTAAGTGAGTGTGATCAAGAAACTCTACTGTAGTTCACAACATAAAGATTTGGATATAAAATATACAGTTATATGTTCAAGAAAAAAGTTTTAAGCTTAAAAATATTAAATAGAAATAACAAGCATTTTTAACTGTAATTTGAAAGAGGAATTAATAACAGTAGTATTAATAGTTTAGCTTGATACCTTAGATTTAAGACATTGTTACTATTTTTAAATTTTAAAAAGCTAAAATAAAATGGACTCTTCTGATCCATCTGTTCAAATATAAACACAGAATTAGATATATAAAGTACAACTTAAAACCATTGTTTAGGGACAGTAAAACCTGCTTTCACTGTTTCTGCATTGGTAAATAAATTGCCTTATTTCTCATTTTCTCCTACTTTGACTTTGTAGGGATGCCCTCATTACCATATTCAATTAATTAGTGCACAAAGGTAATGTTCTAGTGCTCACAACTCATGGAGTTGCATTATTGACACCAAATAAATAGGGCAGATTCTTAATGCAAGGTGAGCATTCAGAGATCAGAGAGAACAGCAAAGAACTTTACACCTTTGTGAAAACGCTAATACTAAAAATTCATTACCTGATCAAGAAGACCTCCTACAAGGACAAAGAAACAGACAAAAGGAAAAAATATAGAAATAAAATATAGACCACATTAAAATTAAATGTAAAAAAGAAAGTTGCATTAATTTTTACCTCACCTTGACCTGACCTGAGTGGGATTAGAACAAAAGTATTGCCTTAGAAACTTCTCTCATTATGAGAGAAAAAAAAAAAAAAAAACCCCAAGCATTTGTAATTGTTGTATTTATTACACTCATGCACCAGAGGCAAAAAGTATTTCAATCCATGGTATTTTCTGTATGTTCAAATTTTTCTTAATTCCTTGCTGAGTTAATGCAGGATGGTTTCACAGAGTGCTTTACATAGCTTTGTTGGAAAAAAAAATGCAAATACAAATGTGACTTAAGAACTTTGAATCTTATATTCTGCTCTGCCTTGCCAATAGAGTCATTTTAGCATGTAACTTGGAAATAAAGCCCTTCTTAAAGGCAACTTTTAAAGCAGTGCCTTATGTTTGATCTTTAAATATAGCCAAATCCCATTACCTGCAGCACAGGAGAGGTAATCCCCTGACATCCTTAGCAGCAATGTGATCGGGCACAGCCTCAGTTTTAGTCATGCCAATTTTCCTTTTTTTCCTCCTAAGATCAACTCTTCAACACCTTTCTCACACTACTGCTAACTTGAATGAACTTCTTAATCTTGAGTAAAATAATAGCAATATAGCTTCAGGTAACACAGGTATTTCGAACTGTCTTCTCACTGTCTCCAATTGCAAATGCTTTGATTGTCTCATATGTTCAGTCTAAAATGGGAAGTCAACTGGGAAGATTACACAAATACCTGTTCTCCTTGCCTCTGATGGGTTTTGTGCTCTCTCAACTTCCCTTGCCCTTTCTTTTCTGGCTCCAGGTACAAGTTGTCATCAGCAGAAATTTTTCGGCTTCTGACTTCCATATTTTTCAACAGGAATGCTCTCAAATTTTTTTAAAAAGTCACAGAGAACTAATTTACTGGTAAAATGGTCCAGAAAGAAGCATTTATGCTCAAAGAATTTATTATGAGAGAGAAAAATGCGAAAATTATATGCATGGTTTTGTGCTTAGTCGCCCAGCTCTGTTCAACTCTGTGATCCCATGGACTGTAACCCGCCAGGCTCATCTGTCCATGGGGATTCTCCAGGCAAGAATACTGGAGTGGGTTGCCATGCACTCCTCTAGGGGATCTTCCCAACCGAGGAATCAAACCCAGGTCTCCCGTGTTGCAGGAGAATATCGTCTGAGCCCCCAGGGAAGTTGAAGAATACTGGAGTGGGTAGCCTGTCCCTTCTCCGGAGGATATTCCCAAACCAGGGATCAAATTGGGGTCTCCTGTATTGCAGGCAGATGCTTTATCAGTTGAGCTACCAGGGAAGCCTTCCACAAAGTATACATATATCAAATCATCACATTATATACTTATGTTTTACTTCTATCATTTCAGATGCCATTGAAGATGTCAGAAGGGAAATACAAGTATAAGATCTGAGTTTTAATAATTAAGTTTGATTTGAAGTTATCAGTATAAATTCCTGATGTTATTTTATTTTAAAAAATTATCCACTGGAAAAACCTTAGAAAGAATGACCAATACAAAAAGAATGAGTATCTCTAATTTTAGAGGGTATCAGTACCTGCTTCTCTTCCTTAAGACACTGCCTTGTTTGCTACCTTATCCTTACAAGGTTCAATCTCGCTGTTATAGTCATAATCTTTACATCATTCCTTCCACAGCCCCTTCATTGAAATTATATTTCTTAATTTTTTCAGATCATTTTGTCCTTGTTGAATTTTAAGAGTCCTTAAAATCAGTATTTTAATAAATACAAAAATTACAGAGTCAACATATTTTAACACTTTAATTCACATTTTAAAGTCCCTATAATTAGTAATTGATAACTAACCTTCTGTTTGTTAGCAATTTTGAAAGAAAGTTTGCCTTTTCAAATCAAATTACAATGAATCAACACATTACTTCATTTGGTTCACATTTCAGGTAACTTTACTAGCAGACAAATTCTTTCACCTGACAAATTCTTTTTCCTGGACCATTTTAGAGGACGTTCCTGCTCATCATAAAACAAACCACTTGCCTGAGGACAACCCAGTTGAATTTTAATTAGTTACATCAACCACTTTATGTAAAATTTCAACATTATGTTTTGACCAACATGTAGAAATTATAATTTGTTAAAAACATAGAACATTACTCCAATTGCTAGAATACAAATGTTTGTGTTCCTTAAAAACTTCTTTGGGTTTTTCCTAATTATTCCCAATTATTAAGCAAAATTGTAAAAGTGATCTGATGACTTATAGATGATTACAATTTATTGCAAGTTGCAACTATTATTTTCCCATTTTATTAGATTTACAACTTTGGAAAGAATTCTGATTTTCAGTTGATTTCAATGACTCAGTGTTTTTGCAGTATAAATAGAATGTGTGACTTTTTATAATCATATTATCCATCATATTGATAGATTTTCTTGTACAGATTTTATTTCAACAGAACATTATGATGTGAGAGTTGGACTATAAAGAAAGCTGAGTGCTGAAGAATTGATGCTTTTGAACTGTAGTGTTGGAAAAGACTCTTGAGAGTCCCTTGGATAGCAAGGAAATCCAACCAGTTCATCCTAAAGGAAATCAGTCCTCAATATTCATTGGAAGGACTGATGTTGAAGCTGAAACTCACAATACTTTGGCCACCTGATGGGAAGAGCTGACTCATTTGAAAAGACCCTGATGCTGGGAAAGATTGAAGGCGAGTGGAGAAGGGGACGGCAGAGGATGAGATGGTTGGATGGCACCACCGACTCAATGGACGTGAGTTTGAGTAAATTCTGGGAGTTGGTGATGGACAAGGAGGCCTCCCCTGCTGCAGTCCACGTGGTCACAAAGAGTCGGACAGGACTGAGCGACTGAACTGAGCTGAACTGAATTGTGTTGAACTTAACATGAAATAATTACGAGTTATTTAGTAATGCATAATGAAGCACATATTCTTTTGAAGAATATTTTGAAAACTTTATGAAATTTTCAGTTTTTCTTGAAAACATCACCATGATCTTTCAATTAGAATATATAGAGAATATATATAAATATTATATATATGTATATATATAATTACATGCTGCTGCTGTTGCTGCTGCTAAGTCGCTTCAGTCGTGTCCGACTCTGTGTAGACGGCAGCCCACAAGGCTCCCCCGTCCCTGGGATTCTCCAGGCAAGAATACTGGAGTGGGTTGCCATTTCCTTCTCCAATGCATGAAAGTGAAAGGTGAAGGTGAAGTCGCTCAGTTGTGTCTGACTCATAGCGACCTCATGGACTGTAGCCCACCAGGCTCCTCCATCCATGGGATTTTCCAGGCAAGAGTACTGGAGTGGGGTGCCATCGCCTTCTCTGATAATAACATGAAATATGACCAACATGGAAATAAAAACAGATACATAATAATAATGCCACATCTTTAAGAATTTTGCCTAAATTCACCGAGAATGCTTAAATAAAATAAACAGCCAAAACTGCATGAGAGACTGTAAAATTGTTATGGTTAAGACATGGATTTAGGTATGATTCATTATTCAATTACTTTAAAAGTACAGTACTTTTCCAAAATGCTATTCTAAACATGTAGCTATACATAGAAGATGACACAGAAGATGTTGCTCTATACTCAAATTAGAGTAAAATATAGCAAATCAGGGGTAGAATAATTCTTAATCAGGGATGATTCTTGTCTAGAAAATTCAAAACCCATAGCTATGAGTTTTAAATAGACATTTAAATGTCAAAAAGTGGCAAATGCATATTCTAATTATTCAGCCCTTAAAAGCTCAAAGGCATATAAGGAATCTCAGCATGTAAGTATAATAATGCCATCTTACAATGTAGTAGTGATAGATATTTCCAAGTACTTTGGTGGACATGAGGAGAAATAAGGTGGGAAAGTGGAAACTTTCCTTCATTGCTACTCTCTGATTTAAAATACTTGGAGAAAAACTTAAGGAAATTTGTTACAATTGTCCTTATCCACCGCCCACCCCCACCCCCCGCCCCAGCCCAAATATCAGCTTGTGAAAGTGACGCTGTGTTGTATGCAAGAACAGATCTTGCTTAAGAACTGTTTCCCTCGTACATTCCTTCAGGCTGAGCGATCTCTTTCTCTCTCTCCTTGAACGGCCTGCATAAATTGAGCTTTCTGGCATATGCATCCAACTGAAACAAATTAATAACTGCCTTCAATTGCACAGGAACATTGTTTTTCCACCATTCATTACTACATTAATCCTTAAGTCATTTTGGACGTCCCTCACATGTAAGGATTCAAAATACTGGCCAAATGTTTATGCCAGAGCTTCATTTCTTTGACAAAGGCAGTGCGTTTTACACTTGAAAACTGTCAACTGTTTCAAACTTTAATAGTATTTTTTTGGTAAAAAACACATACACACACACATACACACACAGAATTCATATAAGCTTACTCTTTAGTGATAGGATTATCTGGTTGAGAGTACTAACAAGGCCATTCTTTCATGACACAAGTACCATCTAGTTTTCCTCAATATGCTCATTCTACTCACAAAGATAATTTTTCAAATGCTTCAGTCCTATTTCAGTGTCTCTTTCATTTAAAATAAAGAAATATGAAGTTACTGTTCTTTCTGTCAAAGAAAATTTTGTATTCCTTCACCTTATCTACAAGTCTAGTATGAGATGCTTGAACAAAATTGCTAGCAAAATCACTGAGAAAAGAAAAAAAATCTTCAAATCAACATATTATTTATAAAAGAATATAAAAACACATGTCAGTATTCCGGATATGTTAAACAAAAGTCTCTGAAAATATCATCCATTTCTTCTTACTTTGATTAAAGGCATTAGTGATGTTATAACCAGTATCAGCCTTAGAAAAGAACTATGGAAGAGATGAACATCAGCGTGGGAGTTCCATAAGTTTCAACGTCATCTTTCTGGTTCCTGTTTCTATGCCTCTTTCCCTCTGTTCCTCTTTCTTGTTCTTTCCTCGTAATGAAAACATATTCTTCAACTCGACTGAAGCCCTGTGGATGGCACTGATTCTGCTTAGCAGGCATCTCGATTCCTACTCCTAAACCTAGGATCTTTAACATGATTATAAGTGAATGTGATCATGAGTTAGTTGAATTGAATAACATTTTTCTTGACGGTTATAATTATACACCCAAATTGACTTAAATGTTATGAATTTCAAAAACGGCAAAATAAGGTTATATACTATATATTATGCCTCATGCACCTCTGTTTTTTGTAACTGCTCACAATTGGGTGCAAAATAGGACCAGAGAGCTCTGTCAGTGTGAAGGAAATTCAGCTGAGGCAGTAAAAGCTTAAGCATTTTTGCCCTTCCCCTCCCATTCGTTTAAAGTGTCTTTTGGTCTGTAAAAAAATCTGGGACACCATATAAATAGTTTTCCTTATAAGGAAAATTTAGAAATTTTCTCTTACAATGTGAGTTCATCAAAGACAAGTGCATTTTCACTGCTGCATGTTAACTTTTAACACTGTAAAACTCCTGCAAATTTCATCCACATCTCTAGATATTTTGTATAGAATGCAAAGGCCACATGAAAAAATGAATAAAAAGTAGCATTAATACTGAGAGTATAGGGATATTCTTACCTATTTTACAGTTATTCATGTGCACACACACCAAGCTAAAAAATGTGTACTTTAAGATACAAGAAGGATGTAAAGTACTCAATAAGTACATAGATTCTAAAAGCCTTTATTTTATTCTTTGACTCTGCATCAATGATTTCTTTGCTCAGCATGCAGTTCTTCATTACCTAGCTTAATTAACTGGTGACTGCAAAAGTTAATTAACTTAATTTTTTATCTTATCTGGTTGTGGATCATTTACTCATAAGGTAAGAATACAGCATAGTATGGAATTTTTCATAACATACTTTTTATTCTTAATGGATATAAAATAGAAAACTGATGCCACTCATTATACCTAATGCCATGTTATTATAAATAATTGCTTTTTATTAAGAATTAGATTTAGAAAATCAACTGTTTCACACAAATAACTTGAAATCACTAATGTCAGTTGCATATTATTTAATATTTTAATACTTTATTAGTTATGTTTTTAATAACATATGATTATAGAAGTATTCAAACTGTAGTTTATTATAAAGACAGAGTTTTAAATATGATTTACATTTACTTCTGAAACAAATCTGGTAAAATGATTAACAATGTGTGAAAAACCTTGTTTCAGACAAAGTTATATAGGAAATAATTTTATCAGTAAATAATCATAGCATAAATTCAGTAAGGCTAGTGAATAATCCCTCCTGCAATATTGATATAAGAACAATAATGTCAACTACTGACTTATTTTCAAGAACTTAATTTTGACAATAAATTAATATCCAATATGATCTTGGAGAAAAGTTTCCCCAAATACAGCAGTCTTAATAGAATTCTGAATCCAAACACAGTGGGACATCAGAAGCAGCGTTACACAAGGGCATGAGCAAGAGCTTTGGATACAGACCTAGTTTTAAAAAGCTGGTCAACTATTTTCTATGAGTATAAAAATTTAACAACACATTTAATGTTTCAGCTTATTTTTCCCATGTGTAAAATGGTGACCATTTTGATGATGCAATAGGTACACAGTGCTTAACATTTGAGAGTGCATATAGCAGATTTTCTTTTAGTATCAATTTAATTTAAATTTTTTTTTTTCAGTGTAACATCCAGGTCATCATCAGGTCTGTATGAACCAAATAAAATAACTGGGATTCTCATTCAAGACTTTAGCTCTGCTGACAATAACAGACACAACAACTTCACAAACATTGGCACAGATTGTGAAGCACTTGCTAGGCACTCTGTTAAATATTTTTAGTTGTGTTCTGTGATACTGATAAAATCTCATTATATCTCGAGTTTACTTGAAACTATTTTCAAAAAAAAATATAGATACAGTCATGCAGGTGTGAAGTGCCAAGCAAAATTCAAATCTACTTTTCTCTGATGTCAAGTCTATGTCTGATGAAATAATAAATTTAGTCACATTGTTTTTACTATATGTTTATGATACATTTTTTTAAAAACTGAAATAAAATGCATGTTTAAGGTTTTAAATAAAACACTGAAAATAATTGCCTTCTTTAAATAAAAAAGGAAGTATAAACTATGAAGTGAGAAGTAACGTTCGTTCATGGAGAGTTGGTGATAGAACTCAAGTTTTCCCTGTAAAATTACAAGCTTCATCCTGCTATCTTTAATTTAGAAAGGAATTCTGTCAAAACCGGCCAAGCTGTTCTAACAGACTTGACACCATTTTGACAAATAAAGCACAGCATGCCCAAAGGCATTAAGGAGCAAGACTTCCCAAAGATCATGTGTACTTTGGCCATCTGTGTAGTTTAAATTTTTGAGAACATTAAATCTCACAAAATTGGATATTTTGCACAGACTTTTATGTGTATGCATGTCTTTGATAGAGTTGAATACTTTATGAAATTTTATGAAACTGATATATTCCTAAAATCTTTTTGAAAATCAATTTTAAGATATAGAATCTTATTTTCCCCAGTATCATTATAATACTTAATATGTGTTTCACTTGATATATATCTAAAATACTTTTGCAAAACCAGTTTCCAAATATAGGATCTTACTTTCCCACTGTTTTCCTATCAACTTGATATGTGTTTCTCTGAAAAACTACTTAGAAATTCATTTTTTAAAATTATAAAACTTACATATAAGAATGGAGGTTTGAATATATTGTGAATGTCAAAATCAAAAGATTTTATAAATAGAAATGTAAATGATGAGGAAATATTTTGACATTTTTATCAATCATAATTTAATATTCTAAGGAAATAGAATATTATGATAATTGAAAATAAACAGAATGATCTCAAATTTGCCTATATTACACCCTTCTACAAGATGTTGCAGCAAATAATATAATAAATCTATTAACAAACACTAATTGGGTTCTAGCCCCTACTTTAAATTAATTACCCTTTCAATCTCCATAATAAGATTTTAGGTACTTTACTCATTTTTTTCCCCCAAAAGACCATTTTAAAATAATTTTACCAACATTGATAGTTAGAAAGGTTAACTAATTTGACCATGGTTATATTATTGATACATTGTGAAATCACCTCAAACCTGACTTATTTGACTCCAAAACTTATGGCCCTACCACTATGCCCTAATGATTCCATATAATTCTCTAAGTTTGTTACATCCTGATTCCTACAATATTGTAGAAGCTCCTGGCTTTTAGAAATGAAATTTCAGTGTTGAATATGAACAATCAAACTTGTAAGAAAATTTGAAAGAATTGGAAATAAGGATAACATTAATATATACTTCAACTACATAAAAGTAAACCTCATTTATACAGAATTTTGTCAGGAGAATAATATTTTAAAAATATTACTTATGAAGATCCAGGTTTATCAGATATCCATTTAAAATGTTGTTTTCTAAGGATCCTTTAATTCAGATTCAAAGAAATGACTATATTTTACAGGTATCTGTGCATTAATCTAAGCATATATTTCTCAGGAGCACTTTTTCATTGAACTCATATTCAATAATTATGAAATTCTGATATAAAATTTCAGTTCTCATCAATTAACTGATGGGACTCTTTATTCAAGAATAGATAAAGCAGTGGTATCATCCCTGCCTTAAATGGCCTTCCCTCCAAGTTCTGAGGCAGAATGTATCAGTTATTATTAGATAAGTAAAAATATAAACAGGAACAAAATATGTAAAAAGTGAAACCTGTATATGTCTTTCCTGGGATTTGCTTAAGAAGAACTTCTAAGTGGAAAAAAGGTTGATTTAGCACATATGTCATATTCTGTTCATAATCTCTCAGCATTTGGACTTCCTCCTAAATTAGGTTTATTTTACAGTATTTAGAAACGTGATGCTGAAACATGCTACTATCATGATATATGACGTTTTGCAAAGATTAACACTTATAGGAATGCTAGAATGTCATAAGCACAAGCACTATTCCATCAAATCATGTACATGACCCATTCTCTGCACAGCAGTTATGTACCAGGTTTGAGAGATTCAATAAAGAACATCTCAGTTTGCATGCCTTCACCTCATGTTGTGTATTGGCCTGATATGATTTCAAATCCCCTTTTTTGTTGCCATTGTTTTAATCTAAGAATGAAGCTGCTTTTCTCCAAGGTGAAGCTGTTTACCTTGAGGAAGCTGTGTCAGAATGTCACATCTGTGGCTGTCAATTAAGCCCTCAGTAGCTAAGCTACTGACAAGCACTGCTATAAAGAAGGGTAAGAATGCGTACAGGAGTAACTATGGCTGGGAATGTTTAAGTTTTAAATACCAAAAGGTTTGACCTGCAACATGAATGTTGGGTCTGGGCAAGACGACTCTGTTGATCTAAATAGCTCTCCAAAGACCTTAAGGCATTAGTTCCTGCCTGTGCAGTGACCCTGCAAGGTAATGGTGAAAACCACACAACTGACCAGAGATCATCTTGCTGGCTAACACCTGTGTTTTCTGTTTCCCTTCTCTAGCAACATGCTCTAGTAACAAGGGACATCAGCTCCTGGGTGGCTAAGCCAAAGTTCTGGGGCAATCTACTAACTCACAGAAAGGTTCGTCTCAACAAAATTTGTATTTTATACTTTTCAACTCCTCTTTGCCTGGAACAACAGTGTGGTCAAACTACTATTGGTTTGGAGCATGTTATTTCCTTATCACTTTAAAAAAGTGTACTACTGGCTCGTGAAATTATTACAATTCTCACAGTTAACCTGTGTTAAATAGATAAATTGGCAAAGACCATCTGAGTCTATGTGCATAATCTGACACTTCTGGAAACAAAACACCTCCTTACATTTTATAAAGTTTTAATTTTAAGGTCAATATACTTTTAGATAATAAATTCACTCTTTTTTGTATTATTAACATCTTATGAAGCAAATGAGATATAAGCTAAACTTTGAAATAGTGACATGATTTGAATATTTAGAAGACTTTCAAAGTATCCTGGCTACAAGGAAAGTTGTAGAAAGAGAAAGAAGGCCATGGTATAATTGAGAGTGAAGAATTGGTTTTTAAAAAAGGCCTCAATTTATTTTCTAATATATAAAGTATGGTTCTTCAACTTACCTAACTGGTAACATTGAGAATATCTACTTAATTTAAGCAAGCATTCCTAGGCCACTATTTTGAAATAAGAGTTATTCAATAGGAGCTGGTCTTTTTTCTACCAAAGAATAGCATTCAGATTGCTAATGGAATACTCGCCAAAAACTTCCTCTAAAAACAATATTGAAACTGTGTAGGTTCTTGACATGTGATAATTAAGACAATCAGTCTGATAACCACATGCCAAATGTATTGAAGCAGAAAGTTTCATGTTCTCAATATTGAACATGGGATTAGGATAGAATATACAGAGAGAAATCTCTAATAGAACTTACAAATATAGAATTATAAAGACATTCAGAGAGGAAGAATAAACAGTGCAGAATTATTTGTTAGCACTGCATTTGTTTTATATAGTGAAATCAGTCTATACTTACACTGGTCTCAAAATTCTAAAGTGTTATACACATCATGTATGCTAAATAAACACAGAGAAAATTAAATACGTGAATGAAAAATTGTCTTCAAAATATAATTGTAAATATCTAATAGCAAAGTTACATTAATTTTATATTGAAAAGGCATATGGTGACTAGAATATTTTAGCCATCATTCATAATCAAAAAGTTAAAATATTTTGTATCTCATTTTCCAATCAAGTATTATTTAAGGAGAGTTTATTATATGGGTGTTGACTTCCTGTATCTTGGTTTCACAGGTTTATGGTAAGAACAATCTTATTTTTACTTTTACTTCATTGTTTTTTATTTTTATATTTCCTAAAGAGAATTCTCAAATCTATTTGTGGGATTATTTCTAACAAGAGCAATTCTTAACAAATAGTAAACCTAATCAGAAAAGAAACTCTTGTTATGGTCTCCTAAGCTATATTGAAACACTCTGGCTCACTGCTTGGCTATATAATCCTCTTTCACCTGCATATCAAGGATATACTTCTCACAGAAGTATAAGGATTAATAAAAAAAGTCATTAATAGAATCTTCTATATGTTTCTTTGTTACAAAAGATTTCAATAATATATATATATATATATAGTTATTAGAAACTTTCCAAAAGCTGTATAGGTAACAGCAATCTTAGAGATAAGAAAACTAATTCAAAGGGATTAAAATTTTACCAGTATGATGTCAAAACATGAGAAGTCAAAATGTTAAATTGGATGTTTTGTTGGGTCAGCAGTAACAGGTAGTGGACAGGAAAGTCTTCGATAAACCATAAGTGAGAAAACAACTCTTCTTGGTGATCTCTATTTGAAATCATTACATCACAGAATGATAACAGATCACAGAAGCATAAAAGATTAGAAAGGTCATGACCTTCACAGATCATCAACTCATAATGTGATTTAAAAAGGTCACTATGGAAATACAGCCTAATTTGGACATAAAGGGTTGTGATTTTCAGTGTTTAGTTCAGTTCAGTTGCTCAGTTGTATCTGACTCTTTGCAACACCATGCACTAAAGCACACCAGGCCTTCCTATCCATCACCAACTCACGAAGCTTGCTCAAACTCATGTCCAGAGTAGGTTATGCCATCCAATCGTCTCATCCTCTATCGTCCCCTTCTCCTCTTGCCTTCAATCTTTCCCAGCATCAGGCTCTTTTCCAATGAGACAGCTCTTTTCATCAGATAGTCCAAGTATTGTAGCATCAGCATCAGCCCTTCCAATGAATATTCAGGACTAATTTCCTTTAGGATTGACTGCTTTGATCTCCTTGCAGTCCAATGGACTCTCAAGAGTCATATTCAACACCACAGTTCAAAAGCATCAATTCTTCGGTCCTCTGCTTTATGGTCCAACTCTCACATGTATAACGACTACGGAAACACCATAGCTTTGACTAACTAGATGGACCTTGTCAGCAAAGTAATGTCTTTGCTTTTTAATATGCTGTCTAGATTGATCATAGCTTTTCTTCCAAGGAGCAAACATCTTTTAATTTCATGGCTGCAGTAACCATCTGCAGTGATTTTGGAGCTCAAGAAAATAAAATCTGTCACTGTTTCCATTGTTTCCCCATCTATTTGCCATGAAGTGATGGGACTGGATGATGCCCTGATATTAGTTTCTGAATGTTGAATTTTAAGTCAGATTTTTGACCATCTACTTTCACTTTCATCAAGAGCCTCTATAGTTTTTCTTGGGTCACCTACTGTTGAAGCCTTGCTTGAAGGATTTTGAGCATTACTTTGCTAATGTGTAAGAAGAGTGCAATTGTGTGGTAGTTTGAACATTTCTTGGCATTGCCTTTCTTTGGGATTGGAATGAAAACTGACCTTTTCCAGTCTTGTGGACATTGATGAGTTTCCCAGATTTGCTGGCATATTGAATTCGGCACTAACAGCATCAACTTTAGGACTTGAAATAGGTCAGCTGGAGTTCCATCACCTCCAATAGATTTGTTTGTAGTGATGTTTCCTAAGGCCCACTTAATTTTGGATTACAAGATGTCTGGCTATAGGTGAGCAATCACACCATCATGGTTATCTAGGTCATGATCTATTTTGTATAGGTCTTCTGTGTATTCTTGCCACCTCTTCTTCTTCTTCTTCTTTTGCAGACAATAAGAAAATTTAATTTTTTAAAAAGGCTACAATATCAACATAAAAAATGAGCATCTCCACGAATATTCGAAAAGGCCATTTGCACTATATAGTGGAAAAGACAGCTCTCTAATAGTGAGAGAGATCAAACTTAGAAAGGAATGTCCGCACATTTATAATGAAAACTGTAACACTCATGAAAGACACAAAAGTAGACTTGAGTTGTCACCTCTTAATATCTTCTGCTTCTGTTAGGTCCATACTATTTCTGTCCTTTAATGTGCCCATCTGCATGAAATGTTCCCTTGATATCTCTAATTTTCTTGGAGAGATCTCTAGTCTTTCCCATTCTATTGATTCCCTTTATTTCTTTGCATTGATCACTGAGGAAGGTTTTCTTATCTCTCCTTGCTATTCTTTGGAACTCTTCATTCAGATGGGTATATCTTTCCTTTTCTCCTTTGCCTTTAGCTTCTTTTCTTTTCTCAGCTATTTGTAAGGCCTTCTCAGACAACCATTTTCACTTCTGCATTTCTTTTTTCTTGGGATGGTCTTTATCATTGCCTCCTGTACAATGTCACAAACCTCTACCCATAGTTCTTCAGACACTGTCTATCAAATCTGATCCCTGAATCTATTTGTCACTTCCACTGTATAATCGTTAGGGATTTGATTTAACTCATATGTGAATGGTCCAGTAGTTTTCCCTACTTTCTTCAATTTAAATCTGAATTTGGTAATAGTAGTTCATGATCTGAGCCACAGTCAGTTCCTGGTCTCATCTTTGCTGACTGTATAGAGATTATCCATCTTTGGCTGCAAAGAATATAATCAATCTGATTTCAGTATTGACCATCTAGTGACGTGCGTGTGTAGAGCCCTCTCTTGTGTTGTTGGAAGTATTTCCTATGACCAGTGGTTCTCTTGACAAAACTCTGTTGGTATTTGCCCTGCTTCATTTTGTACTCCAAGGCCAAATTTGCCTGTTACTCCAGATATTTCTTGACTTCCTGCTTTTGCATTCATGTTGCCTATGATGGTAAGGGAATCTTTTTTGGGTGTTAGTTCTAGAAGGTCTTGTATGTCATCATAGAACCATTCAACTTCAGAATCTTTGGCTTTAGTGGTTGGGACATTGACTTGGATTACTCTGATATTGAATGGTTTATCTTGGAAATGAACAGAGATCATTCTGTCATTTTTGATATTGCACCCAAGTATTGCATTTTGGACTCTTTTGTTGACTATGAGGGCTACTCCATTTCTTCTAAGGGATTCTTGCCCACAGTAGTAGACATAATGGTCTTCTGAATTAAATTCGCCCATTCTGGTCCATTTTAGTTCACTGATTCCTAAGATGTTGATGTTCACTCTTGCCATCTCCTGTTTGACCACTTCCAATTTGCCTTGATTCATGGACCTGACATTCCAGGTTCCTATGCAATATTGTTCTTTACAGCATGAGACTTTATATCTATCAACAGTCACAACCACAACTGGGTGTCATTTTTGCTTTGGCTCTGTCTCTTCATTCTTTCTGTGGTATTTCTCCACTCTTCTCCAGTAACATATTGGGCACCTACTGACCTGGGGAGTTCCTCTTTCAGTGTCCTATCTTTTTGCCTTTTCATACTGTTCACGGGGTTCTCAAGGCAGGAATACTGAAATGGTTTGCCATTCTCTTCTCCAGTGGACCATGTTTTGTCTGAACTCTCCACCATGTGATTTTAATATCTTCTTATCTACTGAATTTAATAACATTCTTTACAGTGAAGTGATTTTTCCCTCAGCATATAGTCTTTCATGCCTATTAAAAATTTGATTTAGTATAACAAATTTTCCTTCTCAGAAGTTATAGTAATTCACTTATTCTCAGACACAAGTTACTGTTTTCAGTAAAGACTTTATATTATACTTCATCAGAGTTTACCTCCCCAATGTAAGGTCCTGACCTAAATCTTTCAGCATCTTCTGGTCTACTTTATCAGATTAGCACAGAATCCTAAAATTTTAAGACAAGAAGGGAAAATGCATATTATCTTCCACAACCTTCTATTTTCTCTATTTAATTGTAGAATGGTTTTAAAAACTACTCTTCAGTATCTTCTACTTAGCAAATTCCCCATTCACACAGCTGCACTTTTCTTTAAAATAAGTTTGCTCAGGTGTTTCTGACTCTTTGTAACCCCATGGTCTATACAGTCCATGAAATTCTCCAGGCCAGAATACTAGAGTGGGTATCCTTTCCCTTCTTCAAGGGATCTTCCCAACCCAGGGGTTGAACCCAGGTCTCCCACATTGCAGGCAGATTCTTTACCAGCTGAGCCACGTGGGAAACCCAAGAATATTGGAGTGGGTAGCCTATCCTTCTCCAGAGGATCTTCCCAACCCAGGAACTGAACCAGGGTCTCCTGCATTGCAGGTGGATTCTTCACCAACTGAGCTGTCAGAAAAGCCCCTCATAACTGTACCAGAGAACTATTTTTGATGTTGAGTGAAAATTTGTTTCTACATTCAACTTTTTTTTTTTTTCTAATTTTTATCCTTGGTAAGGGAAAACAAGTAATAATTTTACTTGACATTCCTCAATATTAGAGTATTCCAGTGATGACTTTCTTTCCCCAAGAGTATATTTTTATTAATAAGGTATGCTTTTGAGTTGCATTATCACCCTTGATACTATATGAATGCATTCGATTGTCTACATTCTTCTTAAAATTTACTGTCAAAAATGTAGCATAACGACTCAAATAAATTTAATGACATTCTAAGAAGACAGGCTTATCAGATTTCTAACTCTGGATATACATGTCAAGATAGATTAAAAAAAAATAGCTTATTTAACGGTTCAGTTCAGTTCATTTCAGTCACTAAGTTGTGTCTGACTCTTTGAGACCTCATGAAACCGCAGCATGACAGGCCTCTTGATCCATCACCAACTGCCGGAGTCTACCCAAAGCCATGTCCATTGAGTTGGTGATGCCATCCAACCATTTCATCCTCTGTCTTTCCTTTCTACTCCTGCCCTCAAATTTTCCCAGCATCAGGGTCATTTCCAATGAGTCAGCTCTTTGCATCAGGTGGCCAAAGTACTGGAGTTTCTGCTTCAACATCAGTCCGTCCAATGAACACCCAGGACTGATCTCATTTAGGATGGACTGGTTGGATCTCCTTGCAGTCCAAGGGACTCTTAAGAGTCTTCTCCAACACCACAGCTCCAAAGCATCAATTCTTCGGCGATCAGCTTTCTTTATAGTCCAACTCTCACATCCATACATGACCACTGGAAAAACCATTGCCTTGACTAAATGGATCTTTGTTGGCAAATTAATGTCTCTGCTTTTTGATATACTGTCTAGGTTGGTCATAACTTTCCTTCCAAGGAGTAAACATCTTTTAATATGGCTGCAATCACCATCTGCAGTGATTTTGGAGCCCAAAAATTAAAGTCAGCCACTGTTTCCACTGTTTCCCCATCTGTTTGCCATGAAGTGATGGGAGGATGCCATGATCTTAGTTTTCTGAATGTTGAGCTTTAAGCCAAATTTTTCACTCTCCTCTTTCACTTTCATCAAGAGGCTCTTTAGTTCTTCACTTTCTGCCATAAGCGTGGTGTCATCTGCATATCTGAGGTTATTGATATTTCTCCCAGCAATCTTGATTCCAGCTTGTGCTTCTTCCAGCCCAACATTTCTCATGATGTACACTGCATATAAGTTAAATAAGCAGGGTGACCATATACAGCATTGACATACTCCTTTTCCTATTTGGAACAGGTCTGTTGTTCCCTGTCCAGTTCTAACTTTTGCTTCCTGACCTGCATACAGGTTTCTCAAGAGGCAGGTCAGGTGGTCTGGTATTCCCATCTCTTTCAGAATTTTCCACCATTTATTGTGAGCCACACAGTCAAAGGCTTTGGTGTAGTCAATAAAGCTGAAATAGATGTTTTTCTGGAACTCTCTTGCTTTTTCGATGATCCAGTGGATATTGGCAATTTGATCTCTGGTTCCTCTGCCTTTTTTTTTTCTAAAACCAACTTGAACATATGGAAGTTCACAGTTCACGTATTGCTGAAGCCTGGCTTGGAGAATTTTGAGCATTACTTTACTAGCATGTGGGATGAGTGCAATTGTGCAGTAGTTCAAGCATTCTTTTTACTTTTAAACAACAACAGCAAAAAAAGATTTATTAAAAGTTTGTTGCCCATTTTCCAAATGGCAACTGTAAATGAAGAACAACTTTCCTCTTCTTCAAGTAGGAAAAATTGCATCTATCTTTATGACATATAGCATTGCTCTATTTGACCACTGATTCTAACTAGGAATTATCTTTTTTTTATTAGTACTGATATTAATGCATTTCTCCCATTCTTGATTAACATTATTTGAAAGTTCCAATGGCTTTCTCCACAGAAGTAAAACAAATAATTCTAAAATATGCATGAAAACACAGAAGATCCCAAATAGCCAAAACAATCCTGAGAAAGAAGAACAAAGCTGAATATATCATGTTCTTTGATTTTAAACTATACTACATATCTATAATAATCAAAACAGTTTGGTACTGACATCAAAACAGATACATGGATTAACAGAATAGAATGGAGAGCTCAATTTATGATATGGGAAATTATTCTATGACAAAGGAGGCAAAAATATATATTGAGGAAAAGATATCTTCTTCAATAAATGGTGCTTGGAAAAATGAACAGCTACATGCAGATGAATCAAACTGAACCAGTGCTTATGCCATGGACAAAAATAAATTCAAAATCCATTAGAACAGAAATGTCAGACCTGAAACCATAAAACTTCAAGAAGAAAACATGAGTAGGAAACTATTTGATGCTGGTCTTTGCAATTTTTTGTGGATATGTATCCTTAATCAAGGGGAAACAAAAACAACATAAACAAATAGGACAACCTCAAACTAAAAAGCTTTGGAACAGCAAAAAAAATTATCAATAAAGCAAAACGATCACTTACTGAATTGTAGAATTTAGTTGCAAATTATATCTCCAATTTGGGGTTAATATCCAAAACATACAAAGAACTCATGTAACTCAACATCAAAAAAAAAAAAAAATCAACCAAATTTAAAAAATGGGCAAAGAATCTGAATAGACATTTTTCCAAGGAAGGCAAGCAGATGGTCAACAGGCACATGCAAAGATGCTCAGTATCACTATTCAAGAAAATGCAACCCCACATATCAGAAGACCACAAATAATAAGTATTGAGAAAAGGAAACTCTTGTTCTATTGGTGGGAGTGTAAACTGGTACAGCCATTATGGAAAAATATACAGAGATTTCTCAAAATATTAAAAATAGAACTACCATATGATCCAGCAATTCCACTTCTGGGTATTTATATGAAGAAAATTAAGACACTAACTAGAATTTAAAGGTTCATTGCAGCATTATCTATAATAGCCAAGACATGGAAGTAATCTAAGTGTCCATCAAGATGGATGGATAAAGATGTCATATACACAATGGAATATTAGCCAGAAAAAGAATGAAATTCTGCCATTCATCAACATTCTGGATCAACAAGTATGGATCTAGAGAGAATTATGCTATGTGAAACAAATCAGAGAAAGACAAATATTGTATGACTTCACTTACACATAGAATCTAAATGTAAAACAAATGAATGAACATAACAAAAGAGAAACAGAATTATAGATACAGAGAACAGGCAGGTGGTTGTCAGAAAGGATGGGAGTGGTGAAAAAAATAAATAGGTGAGGGAGATTAAGAGATACAAACTTTTGCAATTACAAAATAAATGAGTCACATGGTATGAAATGTACAGTATGGGGAATATAGTCAATAACTATGCAAACAATCGTGAGTGTGTTTTATATGTCTTGGATGAGTTATTGGTAAAATGTGGACTACAGCAGGGAGAAGTAAACACACATATACCAAGCTATCAAACATTTTCCTCTGAATGGAATGGGAGGGAAACATACCAATTTATCTGTCCCACCTAGTAGGATAGTAGCTAGATTCACTTTTTTTCACCCCTAAAGTCATTCCGTGATTTTTCAATCCACTAGAATTCAGATTCTACTTATTGTTCAGTGTTTTATCCCAAGAAGGGGTTGTGCTTTACTATGAGGCCCATGATTGTTTTATATTTGCCCCTTTATCTTACACACATTAGTCATCAATTCATGGTTTTGATTCTCTTTGGCTATATCACCACTAATTCATAGAAATTGAAATATTGCTATATGCTTATAATTACTGCAAATTTGAGAAATTTCATATTGATTTTCCTCTTTTGAATCTGTAGTTTATTGATTTTTATAACTGTATATGTTATTAATATATAACTCATGGTGCCATTTTCTTTTTTTTTTTTTCATTTTGTATTGTTACACTATCTTCTCACATTCTGTGTGTACATAGAAAACAGTTTAATTATAGAAATTCATAATTTCAATTTCTCTCCAGAAGCCATAAATTACAAATATGTTTTAGTCCCAAAGTGACCCCACGTAGCTTTTAGATAGAGTATGAAAATGAAACCAATTGTTGGATTTTTGCTCTTCCCTTGGTAACTTCATTTTAATATTGCCATAGGAACTACCCAAGTTTTTGGTTGCTTTGGTTCTAAAGAGATGCTACTTGATCACCCATTTTCCACTCATCAGAAGAAGTCTTAACCACTGAACCATGAGGGAAGTCCCTATTTATTTTCTGAGTGAATTACTTTTAAGAAGTTTGCATGTTTTCTGAGAATTGGGAGTATGTATTCACCTTTTTTATCTGCTAGTAGAAAGTCTTTGTGTCTAAGAGTAATTTTGCTCTTATGTTTATAGTGTTTCATTTAGTATTGCTTCATTTTAAATATTAAGGCTTTAGGGAAAGTGCTTTTATCTTTATGAAAACAATACATAAGTAATTAAATAGATTTTAGGCTGGGGGTCTGAGGATGTCCCTAAAACTCTGAACTTATCCCATCGTTTTCATTCAATGTTTTTCAGAATTAATTACCTCCAAAGCATACAGAAAATACTTCGGTTTCGTGGAGAATTGTAAGAAAGATTAAACCATGTTTCACATTACCTAGGTAGTTTATTGACTTAAGGACATCAACATCCAGTTAGAAAGCAGAATTCTGTGTTATTTACATTCAAACCTGGCAATACTCAGAACAGCAGGCTCCATGGATGCTGCATAATGTTAATAAGTCTCCTTAAAGAGAGGGAGGAAGGAATGTTGGAAAGTAAATGTGTTTAGTAAATTATGTACTAATCACAATTTCTTTTTTGAATTTTAATCAGACTCTTTACTATGTTAACAGTGAACAGGAAAGAGATGAAAACGCATGCAGTGTTTCCATATGTTTGACCACATTCTACTCAATATGCAAGGGACATGCTGTTTTAGAGAAAAGGATAGACTCATTTCTTCTTCTGTTCTAAAAATAAATGTGGTATGTCATATTCCAAAGAAAGCATGAAAATTTTTGAATTTGAAATGAGCAAATACATCCTAGATTTGAAAGTAAATAAATAAGGTGAGTGAAAGTTAAAAGTTGTATAGCCATGATGTTCAGATTTCTGGATTAGACTGTGATACTTAAAGTATATATTTCTGTGCTTTGAAAGAGAAGATTGCTGACTTAATCGTATCAACAAAACTGTTATTTGAGAAAAGAGTATTATAAGCATTATATGTGTGTTCTAAGAATTATATGTTGATTAAAATTAGAAGAAATGAGCACATTGGTGATAAGCAAAAGAGAAACTCAAAATAAATATAGATGCAAAATCTAATTAGAAGTACACCCAACTGATGCTGATAAACTTCCCTAGTTGGTAATTTTGTCAAATGTTAGCCTCATTTGTCAAGTAAACCTTCTATAATACTAGCTGTATATTACTTAGCAAAACCTAATGTGATTTGAAAATGTCATCTCAAAAAATAATAATGTTAGATAGTTAGAATAGGAAACAGGGGTCCAGAATGGTGGTGGCTAAAAGACAAGGAGGGGAAAGGCCCATGAAAATAGAACAAAGGAAGGTCCAAGGACCAGAGTGAGGACCTCAGGTAGAACAAACAGCACTCCTGGCTAGTCCAATTTACATAAAGCAGGCCCAGGGGGAGGAAAAAACATATAAAAAGAAGAACCAAAGGGCCAGGGGTCTCTCTCTCTCTCTGGCGCACACACTCTTTGTTTCTCTTTCTCTCTCTCTCTCTCTTCTCTTCACGTCTTTGGGTCGGCATGCCCTCACCCCTCAAGAATGTATTTTCCTGCTATTTTCTAAATAAAATTGAGCTGTAACACTGCTATGTTTAAGAGCTATAACATGGTCTTTCCGAGACCCCGGAGCTATAATACGGTCTGTCTGAGAGCTATGACATGCTGAGGGTTCTAACGTCCGTCACGTCAAATTTTTGTTGATATGAGATAGAACCGAGGATAATATACTCGCCTGACAATATTTCCCTTCAGTGCTAATATCTTGAACTCTCAGAGTTCACAATGTGCTCACCTAAAAGCAATGCTAATGAATTTTTAATTCTTTTTAATATTTGAAATTCTATTACTGCTTCCCTGGTGGCTCAGATGCTAAAGTGTCTGCCTGCAATGCAGGAGACCCAGATTCAATTCCTGGGTTGGGAAGATACCCTGGTGAAGGAAATGGCAACCCACTCCAGTACTCTTACCTGGAAAATCCCATGGATGGAGGAGCCTGATAGGCTACAGTCCATGTGTTCGCAAAGAGTCGAACACAACTGACTGACTTCACTTTCTTTCTTTTCATTCTACTACTATGTACTTCTTTATTGAATGTCCACAAATTGTTTATTGAATATCATCCTGTAGCTTAACTAGAATACTTTTTTTTCATTTATTTTTACTAGTTGGAGGCTAATTATTTACAATATTGTAGTGGTTTTTGTCATACATTGACATGAATCAGCCATGTACAGAATAGAATACTTTTTAATAAACCATATCACAGATTACATTTTCCTTAGAAAATATATATCAGATTTCAATGCTTGACAATTAATGAATGTGTCTCAAGATGAGCTGTTCTACTTGACAATGTTTTCATTAGTAAGAAGAAATGCCATTTTTTTCCTGTTAGAATTTAAATAACCAGTAAAAAAAAAAAAAAAAAAAAGTGACCCAAATAGATATAGCTTTCTAGCCAGGAGAACTATAAAGGTACAAAAATTTTTAAAAAAAAGGTTTTATAACTAAAATTTTCCATTATCTATAAAGGCATGCAGATTGACATAATTGACCATGAAGTTAAAAATGTTGAATAGTGGTAGGAGAAAAATGCATTTCTATGTTTGCTGGTATCTACCCTGATCCAGACTGAGCCTGTATGCAAGGCAAAAATAGAAATTCCATTTCAAATTGCCAAAGTAACTGGCAAAGAATTTCAATTAATGTAAAACGATCCAATTAATGCACCCCACAAAAGACTAAGAACAAATACCAGTATCAAATACAGTTGTAGAAAGAAATCTTTGAAGTGACTTCTTTGAACAGACTATTAACATGAAATTTAGCTGAAATGTAAACCAGATGCTAGTGCTCAAACACCACAAAAAAAAAAAAAAGATTAATTCACTGTTGGAGAAGGAAATGGCAACCCACTCCAGTATTCCCGCCTGAAGAATCCCATGGACAGAGAAGCCGGGCAGGCTACAGTCCATAGGGTTGCAAAGAGGCGGACACGGCTGAAGAGACTTGGCACGACTCACTTTGCTATTAGAAAGTTAGCATCCATTTCTCTCTATGCCACTTAGTACAGCCAAGAGACTGAGAGAGGGAGATTCTGCTTTTCCTTCAATCCTTTCTAATTATGATGTTCTGTGTTTTATTTGATTTGGTGGTGCTCAGGTTGAATTTTGGGGGATAAAAATTTCATCTCTAAAGTTTATATAATTTAGGGGCATGAACTTATAGAAAAAAAAAAAAAAAGGAAATAAGAATGCAATAACAAATGTACCACTCTAGAAATTGCTTTTGTGGGAATAAGAATTAAAGATGTTTCCTTTATTCATATAACTCTTTTTAGATATCTGCAGTAAAGACTTCACTTTTCAATCACTGAACATATCTGGTTTAGAAATGAATCCTTGAGCACAATAGGGTTTACAGTGGTAGTGTAATGATGGATATGTGGCATTATACATTTGCCAAAATTCACAGAATACAAATTGCAAACAATGAGCATTAATAATCCAGGGACCTTAGTTAATGATAATGTATCAATATTGACTTATCAACTGTAACAAATGTGTCCATTGATTTTAAAAATGTTAATAATATGAGGGAAATAGAGGGTGATACACTGAACTCTACTTTCTACAAACCTAAGACTCTGGCTAGAAAGCTATACCTATTTGGATCACTGTATTTTTTTAATTTTTATTTTATATTTTATTAGTTATTTAAATTCTAACAGGAAAAAATGGCATTTCTTCTTACTAATGGAAATATTGTCAAGTAAAACAGCTCATCTTGAGAGACACTCATTAATTGTCAAGCATTAAAATCTTTTTTTTTTTAATTGTCAAGCATTAAAATCTTATATGTGTTTCCTAAGGAAAATTTAAGCTGTGATATGGTTTAGCAATCCCACTGCTAGGCATACATACACACCAAGGAAACCAGAGTTGAAAGAGACACATGTACCCCAATGTTCTTAGAAGCACTGTTTACGATAGCCAGGACATGGAAGCAACCTAGATGTCAATCTGCAGACAAATGGATAAGAAAGCTCTGGTACATATACACAATGGAATATTACTCAGCTATTAGAAAGAATGCATTTGAATTAGTTCTAATGAGGTGGAAGAAACTGGAGCCTATTACACAGAGAGAAGTAAGTCAGAAAGAAAAACACCAATACAGTATATTAACACATATATATATGGAATTTAGAAAGATGGTAACGGTGACCCTATATGTGAGACAGCAAAAGAGACACAGATGCAAAGAACAGACTTTTGAACTCTGTGGGAGAAGGTGATGGTGGGACGCTTTGAGAAAATAGCATTGAAACATATATTATCATTTGTGAATTAGATCACCAGTCCAGGTTCAATGCATGAGACAGGGTGCTCAGGACTGGTGCACTGGGATGACCCAATTCATATGTTGAAGCCCTAACCCTCACTGAAATGGTATTTGGAGATGGGGCTTTTATGATGTAACCATGTTTAGAGGTTTAGAGGAGATCATGAAGGTGGGATTCTCATGATGGGATAAGTGTCCCTATAGAAGAGATCCTAGAGAGATTGTTCTCTCTTTCTCTGCCACGTGAGAACATTGGAAGAAGGCCTTGTGTCAATCAAGAGGAGATCTCAAACCACAAACTGGCCATATTGGAACCCTGATCACAGACTTTATCCAGAACTGTGAAGAAATCAACATCCGTGCTTTAAGTCACCAAATGGATGGCATTTTTTAAATGGCAGTCCCTGGTGGCTCAGTGGTGAAGAATCCACCTGCAATGCAGGAGACCTGTGTTCGATCCCTGGGTTGGAAAGATCCCCTGGAGAAGAACATGACAACTCATTTCAGTATTCTTCCTGGAGAATCCCATGGACAGAAAAGCCTGGCAAGCTATAGTCCATTTGGTCGCAAAACAGCTGGACACAACTTAGCAGCTAAACAACAACAACAACCAATCAGACCAAGACAATCTTTCACTGAGTTTAGGGTACATACAAGAAGAGGTAGCAGAAAAGCACTGAACAAGATTAGGCATTTTTTGGACACACAGACCACCCTGTAAGCCAAATAAACCAATTGTGGAATACAGTCATTTATTACATGTTTTTAAACCTGAATATTTCCTTGCTCCAAAAAGAGGTTTATATTAACCGACCTAACACTAGTCTTTTCCATTCAAGTAAGGGTTGCTAGTAAAACACAAAACACTCAGTTAAATCTGAATTTCAGATAAATAGTTATTGAGTTTTAGTACTAGCATAGGGCTTCTCCAGTGGCTCAGTCATAAGGAACCTGCTTGTGATGCACGAGACACAGGAAATACAGGTTCAGTCCCTGGGTTGGGAAGATCCCCAGGAGGAGGGCATAGCAATCCACTCCAATATTCTTGCTGGGACAATCAGAAGGACAGAGGAGCCGGGCAGGCTATGGTCTACAGAGTCATAAAGAGTCAGACACGACTAAAGTGACCTAGCATGTACAAGCTATCATCACCCATGGCTTTGTGGGGCAGGTTTATATTAAACATTATTTGTTGTTCTAAAAATTTAAGTGACCTTTGTTATTGTTGCTATTGTTCTCAGTTATTATTTTTTCTGGCAACCTTAATTCAAGTCCAATAGTAATAGATTAGCAGGTATACATATTCAGTATTTGTAAGAATGACCTGGACAGCTTGATAAAACAGACTGTTGAGATCTACCTCTACAGTATCTGAATCACTAAATTTGGGGAGAAGCTCAAAAATTTGGATTTCTATTAAGCTTGGTATCTCAGCTGGTAAAGAATCTGCCTGCAATGCAGGAGACCCTGGTTCAATTCCTGGGTTGGGAAGATTCCCTGGAGAAGGGAATGACTACCCACTCCAGTATTCTGGCCTGGAGAATTCCATGGACTTATAGTCCATGGGGTGGCAAAGAATCAGACACGACAGTGAATTTCACTTTCACTTTCATTAAGTTTCCAAGTAGCGTGGATACTAAGAGAATCTGGGTGAAGTTGTAATCATAAGCTTTAAAATCTCTGCAAAGTTTCAAGAAGTTCTTCTATTAATTCAAATTTTGCCACATGTGCATAATAGTTTACTATAATCATTAAATCACACTTAAGAAAGTGTCAATTTTTTAATCTTTAAATTTTTTTCCTAAAAGTATTTCAAAAAGAAGCAATATTTTAGAATATTTAAAAATCATAGTGACATTCACTTAAAAGGTACCATTAATATTCTGTACATATTCTTGCTAATATTTTCTCTCTTAGGCCCCATATAATATTAAATATGCTTTATAAATAAAAGCTGTGTTATCTGTAACCTTGACACAATCTTACATTTTCTCCTTTCTTTTGAGTCCAAACTTTCTAATGAACTTTGGAGTTACATATCCTCTGCAGTTCAAATAACTCTTGAAGAAACAAATAGCTTTGGTGATAAAATAGCCTTAAGCTATTCTGACTTTTCAGTAGATTTGTATGTGGGAAATACAGGATCTCTATTGAAGATTTCTGTATTCCTTCCTGTTTCTCACCAAGTGTATAATTCAGATCTTATTCTAACTCTACTTCACAGTCTTATCTAGAATAGTCTTCCGGTTATGGACAAGCCCATAGGAAATGCATCTTGTGTGCTATGGTTGTTGATTTATAATCCATGATCTTTGTCCCTCTAGAAACATGTGAAACAGAGGAAGAAGCTTTAACTTTCTTTATGCGGAAGAATATACAAATATTTTTATGTTTCTTTCAGCTGGAATTAGTATCTTTAATTAAAAATTCCCCCTGACCAGTGGGGATCATAGATACAGGACATAAACAAATACCTCAATATTAAGAACTACATTTTCAAAATTATGCAACATCTGTGTTATTAGACTTACTTTGCTCCTCCATTCAATATTTATATGTGATATATAAACTTTCTTCCATGAATCTTCAGGTTTTGCTTGCTAATTTTAACATTTTGGATTTTCAGTTCTTCTGGTCTTCTCTTCCTGCAGTCCCCACGATACATGTTTGTGCTCTCTTGGGTTAATTTCCTCTCTTGTTATCCTTGAGCTACAATACCTGAAGATCCTTCCCAACAATTACTATAATTAGTCCCCTTACCTCCTTGCATGCTTTGCCAGGGTCCACTGTTTTTCATATTTCTAGTAAAGCAGAGATATTAAAGTAGAAACTGACAGTAATTCTTATCATTGTTCTGTGATTCACAATATGAGTAGCACTCACTTTCATTATTAAATTAAATAATTTTCTTCAGAAATTTTATGTCTGCCAATCCCTAAATATAGCCATGAGTGTCTAGTATGGCCTACTCAAACTTGATTGCTTAAACTCTTAAGACTTTCAAGAATATTAAATCAAACATTATTTTGGCTATAAAGTGTACATATACATACATATATATAGATTCATACTATACATGCACATATACACATTTATATATTGCTTTATGTAGCAGTCTCCAGAAAATATATGATATGATTAAAATATAAAAATTTTGATAATCCCATATAAATGTTGTTATGACCATGGATGAATATTTGACAATGGAGAGCTAAAAACTTTATGTATATTTCTTTGAAATTCCAAAGTTTAATAAATTACACTATACAGGTGCTTCACTTCAAAACAGTTGAATCCAAATAAAATAAACTATATAGTGTGGCAATGCACTTCATATAATTTTTCTTCTAAAATAGTTTCTATTTCTGTGGGAGTGAGTCATTGAGTTTAAGCACAGAGTAAAGAGTAGCAATGGTATAATCATCCCAGAATGTCAGTAAAGAAGGAAAATAAAATAGATCTATGGAAATAAAGTTAGTTTCTAGAAAAAAAGAGGGAAATGGCAGGAGAGAAAAACTTCTGAGAAATTACTAACCACACAAAATGGGAAACAGACATCAAGAGCTCATCTTCTAATGAATAACCTGGCTATGGGAAAAAATACAAAGAAATTTATCAATAAGAGCACTGGAAAATTCATGTTTTTTGTAGTGATTAACTGAATTGTTTAATAACAATGATTTTCAGTATTATCAAAGTTATGATAGCTGTCAACAATTGAATACATATATGCATATATATATTATGTGTGTTATGTTGGTATACTCTGAGAAAATGCTCACAATATACGTAAAGAAGAAGATACAGAAACATAAAAACAAGACAATAATTACAAAAATACAAGTTACTATAAAATTTTAAACTATAAAACAATATATACATGAGTTTTCTGTATAATACTATAATAATGGCTCAAATACATGAAGTTCTGAGCATAAACCAGGTACCAAAATAATTGATTTACAAATACTGCCTCATTTGATTCTCAATGAGGCCCTAAGGAATGCTAAGTCTTAGCTGCAATTTCAAGAATACAAAAAAATATTTAGGAAGGCTAATTAGATTTTTCAAGGCCACACGTTGAAACAGAGGCACATATAATCTCAGAATTCAGCTCTTGCCCCTTTAACTTCTATGCTAAACAACAGAAATGGCAAGAATGAGCCACTGCTTCTGAATGTTGTAGGACATAAGCTTGTTAATGCATCACTGGAAAATTCCTTCAATTTTCTGCTTAAATTAAGATGTGCATAGACAGGAAATTTTCTTCTGGTCAGGTTTTATTTTCTTTTATATGCTATTTAATCATCACCATTTGTTGGAACACAGAAGCATTTCTAAAGATAAGTCAAGAAAAAAAAATTCAACACCCACCACCAGTAGCAAGCTACAATGAATCTAACAACAGTTTTTTCCACTTAGTCTTAAAGGTCATTTGTCACAAAATACAAGTTTAAAAGGTTAGTTTCCATGAAGCTTTAAATAGTGAATCAAAGTTTTGTTTGCATTAGCTTTATTCAGTGTCGCTTCCATTCTTCCACTTCACTCTAGGCCTCTTCAGGAAATGTCTGCTTAGCTTTCTTTCAGAAGAAAGCCCAAGGCAAAGAACTAGAGAACTGTTTAAAAATTCATTCTTACTCCTTTAGAGTAAGAAAATAGGATATTTGTGTACAGTCTAAGTCCATTTGTAGTTTATTATAGTCAGTATTGTTGTACAAAAATGTCTGATACCTAGAATATTCAAAAGTTATTAAATCACATTATTGTTCATAGTCTAAAATGCCATGGAACTCAAGATATTTTGATTTTTTTTCACATTGATAGAACTGATTTTCTCTTTTCTTATAAAATACTTTTGTTGAATTCATCAACACACATGACTATTGACTTCAAATTGCTTTTCCTTTTGCTTTGAATTGAAAATTATGTTATAATCGAGGCAAAATCCTATTTAATATTCGTGATAGCTCTGTGTGCTTTCAGAAGGCCAAAATATATGTTAGTTGTGGCATTGACAATGCCAACTGTATCTCAGCTGTCAAAAATGGCATATATGGTCACTGCTTCATCACAATTAAAAATGTGGCGAGATTCCCTAAAGAAAAGAACCTGAAATATTCTTAAGAACCCAAATGACTGACAATTAAAAGACACATAGGAAACTAGCAAGAACTGTCTTTAATAATTGCATAGGACGCCTATTTTTTTCTTTAAAAAATGGATTTATTTTTAATTGAAGAATGATTGCTTTACAATATTGTTTTGTTTTCTGTCATCTGTTAACATGAATTAGTCATAGGTATACACATATCCTCTCCCTCATGAATCTCCCTTGCACCTCCTACCATTTCCACCCCTCTAGGTTGTTACAGAGACCTGGTGTGAGTTCCCTGAGTCATATAGAAAGTTTCCATTGGCTATCTGTTTTACATACGGTAGTGTATATGCTTCCATGCTACTCTCTCCATTCATCCCACTCTCTCCTTCCTCCCCTCCCCCGACCCATGTCCCTAAGTCTGTTCTCTATATCTGGGTCTCTATTGCTGCCCTGCAAATAGGTTCTTCATTGCTTATTTTTATGTATCAACTGTTTGCAAAAAACATGTGATAAAAATATTGAAAGCCCAGAGCAGGATTATAAATCTTCAGCAAAGAAGAAACAGTGGAAAATAGGATGTGCACCCACCTGAATTTAAGAGGGTAGAACAGAAGGGTTAGTCACTTGTCCTCTATGACACACTTGGAAAAAAATAAAACTGCAATTTTTAATAAAGAATGGCATGAACAACTATACAAAGCTATATGCAGACATCTCAGGTCTAGGAAATGGCACAATTCTGGACAGCATCTTCAGGAGGTATGTTTGAGAAAATGCTATTCACAACAAGATTAACCCATAGGTACCCTTTCCTAAAATGTGGTATAAACCTGGATTCAGAATGGTGTAATTTCTCAGGGGATGAGGTAAATATATTTAGTTCAGGAAATATGCTTCACTTGTTCAATCACCACATAAAACAGCGTGGCATATGTAAGGACTGAATTCACAGTCCTTTCAGACTCATAATTCTGGGTTGATGGTGACTTGAATCTATGCAGCATAGATTCCCATTGTTTTATTTCGTTAGCTGTACTATTTTCTTTGATAAAAGTGACTTGAAAAACAAACTGAAGGATAATATCAGAATGCACATTTTAACTAAATTGCATTTTATTCACCAATCTGCCCAAAAAATATGCCTAATTTATAGGATAATATAATAAAAAAAAAATCACAATGAAAATTACTAAATAAATGTAAAGTTGATTTGATCACTTTCTTGTGGCTCAGATGGTAAAGAATCTACCTGCAATGGAGAAGATGCAGGTGTGATCCCCGTGTAGAGAAGATCCCCTGGAGAAGGGAATGGCAACCCACTCCAGTACTCTTGCCTGGAGAATCCCATGGACTGAGGAGCCTGGTGGGCTACAGTCCATGGGGTTGTAAAGGGTCGGACATAACTGATAAGATATAGATCATTGATCATATTTGTCTCAAACAGATACATGGAATAACATGAAGCTGTGAAGTAAGATTCAAAGTTAACATTGAAGGATGCTTATCTTGCAGATTTATCCCCTTGCAGAGTTACAATAGTGCACTCTCTACTTGCCTAAATCCTAAGTTTATCAGACTCTTTTGGTTCTGAAAAAAGGGCTTGTAGTTTTCTCAACCAAACCGATTTATTTTACTCCTGAGACAGGCTAGATTTGTCAGTCATTCTTTTCTTTTGCTTTTTAACTGTGAAAAATAGCTTGAATTTTTAAAGTAAGCATGCAAACCAACTTAATGTGATCATTTATATCAAAGATTTATAATGTCCAGGCACTTGTCACCTATATAACCACATATAGACAAGTAGGGGAGTGGCTGCTGCCAAGTAAGAGTTAAAACAGAACTAAATTAGAGATTTCTATTGTAATTTTCCACTTCATAAAACATACACAATATGTATCTTCTCTTTCATTTGTCATTCAGCTATTCATTACATTTCAAAGGAAATAAATATCTCTGAAAATTATCAGTGTCTTTGTTTTGTGCTTCTCCAAGATCAGTTAAAGAGGAACTGAGTGAACATTTTAGTTTAGATGATAATAGTTTAAATTTGTAATATAATAAGCATGCTAAAGAACCAAAGAACCAAAGAAAACTTTGAGACAATCTCAAAGTATGTAAAATTGCAAAAATACAGCAAACATATGAAATGAATAACAGCCTAGTGACAGAATTGGGTCAATTCAGAGTGCCTCAAAATAAAAACTATCAAAGTCCACTGATGTTTTGAATAGCACCAGATATTCAGAATTAAAATAGATTTGCTTTCTTCAGGGCTTCCTTGTTCATAAGATAGAAGGGGTACTGAACTCTGCTATTAGATGCCTTCATATCACAGGAGGGGAGAAAACATTAAAAAAAAAAGAGTAAAAAAAATTGCATATGGTAGGATTCATACATGTACATATAAAGGAGATTTTAGCCCTCCTTCAGGCCTCTCTATTGCCTACTGCCCCTCAGAATAAAAGGGCTCTACTATTTCTTATCTTTGGTCATTGTTGCCCTTACTCATCTCTGTGGAGCAATAATTTTTTGCTATATCACCAGAGTTAGTCCCCAGCTTTTATATTTCCCCTTTTTAATATAAAAGTTCATAGTGGCAGTAAGTGTACAGAGCGGGCAGTACATATCTGGACAACTGAAGAAGTAGAAACAGAATTGTAAATGATTGGATAGAGAAGGGCTGCCTTGGTAGTAACAAAAGTTAGGAAAATCAGTGCAAGCTTATTTGTTCAAAATCCTCCAATCTAGGATTTAGCAGTACATTAATCCAGGACTTCTGGATGTACAAGCTGAATTGAGAAAAGGCGGAGGAAACAGAGATCAAATTACATTCATTGGATGATGGAGAAAGCAAGGAAACTCCAGAAAAAAACATTTACTTCTGCTTCATTGACTATGCTAAAGCCTTTGTCTGTATGGATCACAACAAACTTAAAGAGATGGGAATACCAGATCACCTTACCTGTTCCCTGAGAAACCTATATGCGGGTCAAGAAGCAACAGTTAGAATCTTACAAGGAACAAATGACAGATTCAAAATTGGAAAAGGAATATGACAAGGCTGTATATTGGCACCCTGTTTATTTAACTTACATACAGAGTACATCATGCAAAATGCTGGGCTGGATGAATCCCAAGCTGGAATCAAGACTGCCAAGAGAAATATCAACAACCTCAGCTATTCAGGTGATACCACTCTAACAGCAGAAAGTTAGGAGGAACTAAACAGCCTCTAGATGAAGGTGAAAGAAGAGAGTGAAAATCTGGCTTAAAACTCAATTAAAAAAACTAAGATCATGGCATCTGGTTCCATTACTTCACGGCAAATAGAGAGGGAAACAGTGGAAGCAGTGACAGATTTTATTTTCTTGGACTCCAAGATCATTGCTGATGGTCACTGCAGCCATAACATTAAAAGACGTTTGCTCCTTGGAAGGAATTAATGAAAAAACTGGACACCGTATTAAAAAGCAGAGACATCATTTTGCCGATAATGCTCTATATACTCAAAGCTATCGTTTTTCCAGTAGTCGTGTATGGATGTGAGAGTTGAACCATGAAGAAGGCAGAGCACTGAAGAATTGATGCTTTCAAATTGTGGTGCAGAGAAGACTCTTGAGAGTGCCTTGGACATCAAGGAGATCAAACCAGTCAATCTGAAAGGAAATTAACCCTGAATATTCATTGGTAGGACTGATGCTCAAGCTGAAGCTCCAATCCTTTGGCCACCTGATGGAAAAGCTGACTCATTGGAAAAGACCCTGATGCTGGGAACAGTTAATTGAAGGCAAAAGGAGGAGAGGGTGGCAGAGGATGAGATGGTTCAATAGCATCACTGACTCAATGGACATGCATTTGAGCAAACTCTGGGAGATAGTGAAGAAAAGGGATGCTGCTGCAGTCTATGGGGTCACAGGGAGTTGGACAGGACTTAGTGACTGAACAACAAACAATCTTAATTACTCACTTAGAGAGATTCCATCTCCAAATATAGTCATACTGGGGATAAAGTCTTCAACACATGAAATAAGGGGTTTGGGGGGGAGCAACAAACACCTAATCCATAAGAAGGAATAAAATTTCAAGTGGCCTTGGCAGACACAGTGTAGGAAACACTGCCTACCAAATAATGCAAAACTTGGCAAATGTAGACCTTTCTCTTATTATTATTTCCTGCACATAGAGAGAGTACAACTCGGAGAGTCAGAATGTTCCTTAGAATAACCTCTGAGAGGATGGATGCTATTTGCTCCAAGCTTGCTTATTTGATTTTTTTCAACTTTCTGGTTCTCTACACCGTCTACTAACTTCTATTGTTAAGACTAAATAGAGACTTAAGAGCAGAGAGGAACACAAAGGAAAACTATTGAATTTATAATGCCTTTGTGGGGAAATCAGAAAAGTGTCTATAAGGAAATATAAAAACAAAACAAACATGCTTCATAACAAGGTATAGTGTCCCAGCAATAAAAAGCTGGGGGAAAAATATTGTCCACATTTTAATCCAAAATTTAATGATCATACCATCTCCAGTCTTCTATTTAGTGATACTGCTAAAGAGTCTTAACTATATTTCATGTCTGTTCTTCCACATGATCACAGATAAAATAAATGCCATTCTTCCTCTAGTTCCACCATGGAATTTGGTTCTAATTAACTAAGTTTTGGATTCTGAATTGTTTGTAAATATCTTTTGTGAATATTTTGTCATAAATAAAAGGAGGGAGTTAAACCCTATTTAAACTATATAGATCATTTTAGAATGGCACATGTTCCTTGACTGTTTGGAATTCTATCTTATTATAATTTATTATATATTTTTCATGTTGCACACTCCTTATATTCAACTTCTTATGAAGGTGTATGAGCAAAGTTTCTGTCAAGATTTAGTATTTATCACCAAAAGAAAGTTAGGAGCTCAGTCTACAGCATCAAATTCTTAGTATGATGTTTCACTGTAATGTCTTGTGTTCTTCAGATTTTGAAAAACTAATGATATTTAACATAGTTTCTCTTGTCCTATTGTCTGAACATATTTTATTGAGTCTGTTATCATATTTTTTAGCAATATGGTAAAGCAATATGGTGATGACTTTTATATATTTACTAAGTGACAAATTGATCTACTTTAATTATGCATCAAAAAATGAAGGAGGGAAAGTAGGAAGGAAAGTAGGAAGGAAGGAAGGAAACAGCATTGCTTCCTATTAAAGAGATTTGTTTTTATTCAAAGCCTAGATTTTAAGAATTGAATTTCAGAAGATGTCATTATCTTGGTGAAATAATGTTATATTACACATCTGAGATGATTTAAGTTACTACTGAGGCTTCTATATTTTTGTAGAAATGATAGAAGTGTCAGCAATTTTCTGTCTCAAAAAAATAAAAATCAGACAGTCTGCAGAAAACACCAACTGAAATCTGACCACTTTTTGAGTGAGACTTGACCTCTCCTTAAGAATACAGTCAGAACTATGATTCTTGGACACATCAAGAATATTTGATATATGTGATATTTGATATACATGAAAACCTTGACTCCAGAAAAAAAAAATCCAGAAAAAAGTAAAAATATGCATCAAAACAAAACAAAATTTTCTACACAACTTTAGAAATTAAAATATTCTTGATGCTTATGTGGTCCTCAAGGTACGATTTGGTATTATTCGTCTATCTAGAAATAGAGACTTGTAAGAATAAAATTGTATATCTTTCTTCACTATTTTACATCAAGTTTTTTATATGGCTGAAAATAATTTTTTGCTGTTTCTGTTACTTTTTTATATCCACAGACATTAACATATATACACAATGCCAATCTAAACTATGAAACTATCAGAAAGCATCCACACACATGTTTGGATCCACTGGAACATTGAAAGATTTGAGGAATTCTTAGCATAATATTTTCATAGCACCAATGCTTCTGGGCAAAACAGTAAAAGCTTTTTTAATAAGCAATTTTAATGAGCTATGGTCCCTTTCTCACTTTGTATGTGTTTTTGAGTGTTTTGGATAAAATCTTCTGCAGATTTTTTTTTTCAACTCTCAATATCCATTAACTATCTAAGATCTTGAAATGTAGAATAATGTCTGTGTACAGAAAAAAAAAAAAAAGAAACTGAAATAAAAGAATACAATGTCTTATAGATTTATTAGCTAAATTTTCTGCTTTTTGTTACATATGTGCAAACTTCCCATTATATGTATTATGAGTTATGAAAGTGCCATTTCCTTGTATTTGAAGTTTCTGTTGTGCTATTTTCTGTATTGGACTTACCAACATCAGCAAAAAAGGAGTAGCTACTGCCTGAGTTAAAGTTAGCAGGATTGGAACTTTCATTACATGTATGGTATGCTATTAATTGCATGTTTCATAGCAATCAGAGCTATTTCTAACTAATTACATGCTAAATTCAAAGTCACGTAAAAATTTAAACAATTAAATAGTTTTATCCTTTGGATCATAAGCATTTAGGAGAAAATAAAATGTATTGCTCATAAAGGGGATCATGCCCCTGAAACAATTAAAGTGCTTAAATATTTCACTCAGTTATGAATACCATAAAACCTTGTTAAAAGTAAGTATTAGATATTCTCCCTACAAATGCATAAGTGTAATGAAAAAAAAAATCCTCATAAAAATTTGAACATTCTTTTTAAACTTACCTTTCTATATGTATTTAAATGAAAATTAATGCACAGTTCTTGCAAAAAAGACAAAGGAATAAGGAAGGACAAGAGGGAGGGAGAAAGAAAAGAAGAAAAAAAGAAGGAAGGAGGAAGAAGAGATCAAGTCTTAATTTCATCAAATAGTTGATGACCCATGAAAGAACAATACATTCAAAGATTCAGGATGTTTACTTTCCCCCAATATTAGTGGTATATTTTATAAATATATAGCTATTAGAAAATAAGTATTTGTGTTTTTGCTATAATAGATCTTCATGAAGAAAAGTTTTTATTTTCCCCAATTTTTTTTTTTAATTAAAAGTTTTCATTCATTCAAGAAAACAAGTGTTAGGTTGTGAACCACTTAATCTTTAATTATTTGGCCTATAATCAGATATTTATAGATGAAATGTCTCAGGATTTTTTTAAACACCCACCTACTTAACATACATAGTCCCACTACCAGCTCAACTAGCAAATATTCATGGTAAAAACATATTATCGATGCTATCACACCCTTCTCACAAGAAACTCATAGTACGACTCTAGAGTAATTAACTCAGTGTTTGTCTCAAGACAGAAGATAATATTCCTTTCTTTTCTAATGCTAGTAAAGTTCTATGAGAAAGGATGAGAAATACACTGCAACTTAAACTGCAACTTCACTTACAGTTTGAGAAATAAGTATTCGACATGTTATATATATGATATCACAATTGCAAAGGACTAGTTTCATCTGTCAACTTAGGCTACAATACTCATGTATTTTAAACACCAGTCTAGATATTGCTGCGAAGTTTTGACTTTGAGTAAAGCAGATCACCCTTTATAATGTGGATAGGTCTCATTCAATCAGCTGAAAAGAATGGGGTGCTTTGAAAAAGAGGCAATTCCACCTCCAGACTGCCTTCAGACTTGAGCTGCAACATCTACCCTTCTGATGGTCTCCAGTCTGTACCCTTACCCCTGACAATTTTGCATTTGACAGTCTCCATATTCCTGTGAACCAGTTCCTTAAAATGTCTTTATGTATACATACACACTTCCTATTGATTCTGTTTCTCTGAAGAACTCTGACTAATACATAAATGCTCTTGCATATTATGACCAATAAATGCATCTGGTAAATCAAAGGTCAGCCAATTCAAAATACAATAAAATAATCACAGGATTAGATAAGCATTGCAAATGATAAATTCAAAAATATTCCTATGATTATTCTTCATAGCAGTTATGTATTTTATGACAAATATTTTGAGATACTCTTTTATATAAAACTGTTATAAAATACTTATTCTGTTTCATGTGACACAATATCCATAAACTTTGCTAAATAGGAATATACATAAAACAGTGAATATTTAGTTATAGGAATTCAACAAAATAAACAACAAAGCATAGGGTTTTTTTTTGAGGTATAAGAATATCAACAGATACATTTATAGCTTCATAACTAATTAAAAACTATAAAAACTTTTCTCTTTGTATTTCAAAATGTATTATGGTTATTTATGTATGATGAACTGCAAAACTTATTCAGTATTAACTATCAGTGAGTGAAATGCATTTGTAGCTACTAAATATGAAAAAAATTAAAATTATGTTTCATACCAATTACCCAATCTCAATCACAATTTGGTAGAAAGATGTATCTCTGTTACTATTTAAGGCACAAAAATTATTGATATTAAAGAATAAACAAAGAACAATTTTTTAAAATTGTCTGTCTCATTACTACTATGGGAATTTAACAGGACTTACAATATATGTAACAAATATGTTGAAAGAAAAAATAATTCTTTCAGGAGACATTCTTGAAAGAGCCTAATGAGTAAGATAATTAAAAAATACTTATAAACTAAAAGTGCTATAATATGTATGGTGATTAACATAATAAAATCATTTTTGCTTTTTAATAAAATATCTACCATTTTGAGATATAATTCATGTAAAAGAAATTTGAAGATGCATTCTTCCAGGACCAGTAGAGAGAGAGGGAAAGAGACTAATTATTCATACAAAGAATTTCCTCTCTAATCTCCATGTCATAAGTCTTCCCTTTACTTTCACTCTAAGAAAGTTAAAATGAGATATTTTTTCATGTATTAAACCTTAATTTATAAACCAAACAACTTATTGAACATTTTCAGCTACCTTATTTCATCATTGCCTCTAGCAAAGACTGCTAGGAACATACTTGCATTATAATAAGGAAAGACACATACACAGCATAGGAGCAATTGTTGGGCATGCGAGCAAGAGGGTATTAGAAATGCCTCATAACAGGTTTTAGACTTGTGTCTGCAATTTTAGGGAGAGTTTAAGTGGTGGGGCCTTGCTCTTGGATTGGATTGGTTTTACCATTACTAGGTGGAGGTTATTCTGTGATTGTGTATCCTTTTATTTAGGAAGATGGAAGACTAATGTGAGAGTAAAACCATAGTTGCTAAAGAGGCAGTAGTCATTCCTTTTAGTCAGGATAGGGAAATATTTGGTCATTTTTATGGTTTGGACAATGTCCATTGTCTGTGTTCAGACCTGAGTGCAAAGTGGTCTTGTTTTCATTTTGAACAATTTCCATCAGAATGACTTCACTGATGTTGATATTCTATGGAATTGCTTATGATCAATAGAAGAACAAGACCCAGTTGTCAGGTCCCAGATGTCAAAGATGTCTTTTATATTTCTTACTACTCTGAATAAAATTTCTCTTAAAACACTTTATGTATTTTTCTCCTTTGTCAGTCTCCTTATTTATTTTCTGCTTTTAATCTTACTCTTCTCATCTAGTATTTATAGTGATTTAAAAAAACAAACAAACAAAAAACCCACAAAACACTGTGCTCTGATTATTTCTCTGCTTATAACCCTGTAATGGCAGAAAGTGAGGAGGAGCTAAAGAGCCTCTTGATGAGGGTGAAAGAGGAGAGTGAAGAAGTCGGTTTAAGACTCAATATTTTAAAAACCAAAAAACCCTAAGAACCTGGCATCCAGTCCCAACACTTCATAGCAAACAGAAGGGGGAAAAGTGGAAGCAGTAACAAATTTCTCCTTCTTGGGCTCTAAAATCACTGCAGATGATGCCTGCAGCCAAGAAATTAGAAGACAATTGCTTTTTGGAAAGAAAGCTGTGACAAACCTAAACAGTGTATCAAAAAGCAAAGACATCAATCACTTTGCTGACAAAGGTCCATATAGTCAAAGCTATGGTCTTTCCAATATTCATGTACAGGTGTGAGAGTTGGACCGTAAAGAAGGCTGAGTGCTGAAGAATTGATGCTTTGAACTGTGGTGTTGAAGACTCTTGACAGTCCCTTGGAGAGCAAGGAGACAAACCAATGATAAAGGAAATCAACCCTGAATATTCACTGCAAGGTCTGATACTGAATCTGAAGCTCCAATACTTGGCTACCTGATGCGAAGAGCTAACTCATTGGAAAAACCCTGATGCTGGGAAAGATTGAAGACAGAAGGAGAAGTGGGCAACAGAGGATGAGATGGTTGGGTGGCATCACTGATTTAATGGACATGAACTTGGGCAAACTTTGGGAGACGGTGAGGGACAAGGAGGCCTGGATACAACTTTTCAATAACACGTCTCTGCCTTCAGAGCAAAGGCGTACCTCATTAACAAGGATTAGAAGAGTCCTCAGTATCTTGGTTCAGTCTGTTTATACACAGATTTGGAAGAAGGAAAGCTGGAAATGCTCTGTGTCATTAGTCTGACTGAACCAACACTCTTGAATAGAAAGCAGGCATTTACTCATTTTATGAAAAGAATGAAACAAAGGTTCTTTCCAAACAGATTACTCCTAAAACTGTCCATTCTGTGAGACCTCCAATATAAATAAGGAGGATGTGTGCACCTATGTGTGCATAAATGCATGCATACACACATACACACTATCACCTCATGCACACACAATCACTGTAATTGTTTTATTTCTTCTAATGTGGCATTCTTTCTTTTGCCTCGTTGGATTAGCTCATGATTGCTTTGGATTAGAATACTTACACTTCACTGCTGTTACCTTGTTTTATTGTTCCACCCCTTCTCCATGGTCTGTGGATATTCTGATTCATCATCCATAGCTCAGTTTAGAAACCACTCTCTTCTATTTGTAGAAGGAAGACTCACCATTACAGGTCTCTCTCCCTAGTTAATTTGGAAGCTTATTGAGAGTCCATAACATTTATTCCTTTGCATTTTCAGTATCCAGAACACCATTTGATCTGTAGTAGGTGCACTTAATAAAGTTAGTTTAACATTATTAAGAAGTTAGAATTTTTTAATGTCTAATTATTTTCACCTTTTTTCTAACCTATGGTTAACACATTTCAAGGAGGGATATACAATAATTATACTTTTAATTTCCTGAGTTTATCTGTTAAATATAATACTGAAACAGAGGATATTATAACAGTATTAGTCTGCCCTCACTTTCATCAATCATCATTAATCTTTTATATTTTTCAGAGTTAATGATAATCAGGGATCATGGCTCTTTTATTTTGCTCACATCATTTTCCTCTCTTTTTGAAACATAAATATGTAAACCTATACTATAAAAAAGGGACAATTAGAAGGAAAAATATCAGAAATTTCTCCCTTCAGAAGTGCAGTTTGACTATAAAGAAGATATATATATATATAAAGATATATCTAAAGTAAAGTATATATATATATATAATTTTTTTTTGGTAACTGTAAACATTATCCAAAACTAGGAACATAAAAAACCAATATTTGTGGCACACTGACTTTCTTTCTGGGTTTTAGTTTTTGATGAGAATATTATTTTTTCTAGCTACATTCAGCAATAGTTAACACAAAATTAGCCTGCTTTCCACAAAAAAAATCAATCAACACAATGAGATTGATCTTTCTAGTAAAAGTAGAGACAACAGTATAATTTTTACCCTTTACTTTTGCTTTGTTAAAATCACAATTATTACAAGGAGAGTGATAGTGAATTTCAAAAACTATTTAAGCTTTCAGAAAATTATAGGGGAAAAAAGCCAAGTTTCTTGCTCTTAACAATAGCAACACAGACTTTGCTATTGTCCCTCAACAAAATAATGGACTTAAACAGAAATGAAAGAAATATAGTCATTGCCTGTTAAGTAAATTTAACACACAGTGTATATAAGGAATAAAGTTTGCCAAGCAAAATCACACTACATACATACTTCAATATTTTATTTATGTCAATTTACATATGTATGTGTGAACAATCTTATGGGACTGTACCATAAACCTGTGAAATCAGGTGCTTACTCCAAAGAGACAGTGTCATAAATGATTTGAATTTGCAGATACCTTGCTGGTTTCAAGAAATTGCTTTCTGAAGTGGGAAGCCCTTTCTCCAAACACACACATGTTGGTATAGCATCCAGGAACCCAAGTTAGGGTTTGAAAACAACATGCTTTTCACCTGAAAATAATCAAAGTATATGTGAGAGAAATTTCCTAATGCTAAATATTTATGTTGTCCTAGACATCAGTGTATATAATTTATAGTAGGACAAAGAACATTAGTTAATCCAGAAAGGTGTGAGGTGGACATTTACTAAGATACTTTCTACTGTTTCAGTGCATGTAAGGAAAAGTAGTTAAATTACTTAGAGTAAAAAAGAAGTGAAAGTCGGTCCGTCATGTCCGACTGTTTGCAACCTCATGGCCTGTAGCCTGCTAGGCTCCTCTGTCCATGGAATTCTCCAGGCAAGAATTCTGGAGTGGGTAGCTGTTCCCTTCTCCAGGGGATCTTCCCAACCCAGGGATTGAACTCAGGTCTCCAGCATTGCAGGCAGATTCTATACCATCTGAGCCACCAGGCTATTCTCAAATCTCTTCAAACCTTTTTACACATTCTATGAATAAAAAAGATGTACTAGAATACATTAATTAATAATTCTTACTATATATTGCTTTAATCAGATATCCTAAGGATTTCCATATAGTTTATGAATGTGAAAAAATATATAATGCTTTTAAATGTGTGCTGAATATTTTACAAAGTTAAAATAAAAAATCCAAGCTCATTAAAGAATGTTTCTTTTATCTATTTCACAAGAAGTTCTGATATCTACCAAAAGAAATCTAAAGTTTAAAACATGATGACTACTAAAATATTGCTTTATTATTAAGTTTATCAACAAAGACATTGACTGACACTAATATTCAAACAATAGATTTATCATTCTTGAATTAATGCATGCACAACTTTGTGTTTTATCTTTTATATGCACTCCACTTTTTACTGTAATTCAATAAATGACAGGAGCATGTCTCATTCATCATTGTATACTCGTTGCAAAGATTACAGTCAGACATGTAGTAGGCATTTGATATACATTTGTTGAATAACTGGATAAGTCAACCAATTAACACATATCAAAGACTCAAGAAGTTCCTTTTGAAGTGTAAAAGTTTTCAAGTTTGGAAAAGAGAGATTGTGATCTGTTTCCCTGGACTTTGCTACCTTACTTACCTTCTTGCTTCAGATCAATTTTAGCACATTGCTCGTCACATTTATCTCAGTTTCTCCTGCAAAATGAAGTGTTGGACTAGGTGATATTTACAAACATTTATGTCTCCAACATTCCATATCACAAAATTTATAGCATCATTCTTTCAACATTATATACTTGGATACATGCAGTTTAATGGAGTTCATTTGTTTATTGATTTTTACTTTAGTTTTGGTTTCCTTTTGAGAGAGTCTTAGAATATGGGATCTTCTCTGCTCTGTTGGTTTCTCCCAGTCCTACTGTAGAATGAAGAATTCAGCAAGAACCTTAAAAGCTAAAAGAACTGAATGTGCAATGTGGAATCTCAATATCCTAGGAAGAAAAGAGGAGTTCTTAGCAGGAGAATCAATAAGAAATGAAAAAGTATAAAAAATTATGAATACAGTCCCAGGCAGAGGAATCAAAGTGGCTCACACAGAGTCAGCACTGACCACATCAATCAACTGGGAAAGATTCAGAGAAAAGACTTCACAGTTATCATAATAAAGGTAGAAGAAGTTCAGAAAAAGTTTTAAGAAATACTCTGAGGTTGGGTGATCTTCCAGACGGCATAAGACAACCAAATGTGAAAATGTTCATAAAACAAAGAGATACAAGAAAACAGTCTGAAAGATCTCTCAACTGCATACTGACTCAACTTACTACCTTGGAAGTTTCCTTGGAAAAGTTTAAATATGTTTAAATAGCTAAATAGAGAGAAAGTACCATTTTATTAAGCTATGTCCTCAGGCCAATGGGGGTGAGGGGGGAACTATTGAGGCTGAGAAAGGCTCTAAAAACTATAACAAGATTTATTTCATAATTAGAACTATATAGTAATACTCTATAGGATTGAAAGGCAAACCAAACCCTTGAAAATCCTAAATACTAAGAAGCTCCCTATAAATTGATAAATATCTTACTTCTTTTCCAGGCTTAATGATGCTTTAAAATTCATGAAGCCTAAAAAAAGGAAAACTAAACTAGCAAGCAAAATTTGATTTTGCAACACTAAAAGAACAAAATATAAAACATGATTGAAAAACCTAAATTGTATGATCCATTTATTTAAAAAATCCAGACTGGGAACCACTAGGGAATCTATAAAAACAGATCTATTTTAATGTAGGTGGATAGAGACAGACTTTATTTTTTTGGGTTCCAAAATCACTGCAGATGGTGACTGCATCCATGAAATTAAAAGATGCTTACTCCTTGGAAGAAAAGCTATGACCAACCTAGACAGTATATTAAAAAGCAGAGACATTATTTTGCCAACAAAGGTCCATCTAGTCAAAGCCATAGTTTTTACAGTAGTCATGTATAGATGTGATAGTTGGACTATAAAGGAAGCTAAGCACTGAAGAATTGATGCTTTTGGAACTGTGGTGTTGGAGAAGACTCTTGAGAGTCCCCTGGACTGCGAGGAGATCCAACCAGTCCATCCTAAATGAAATCAGTCCTGAATATTCATTGGAAGAACTGATGCTCAAATTGAAACTCCACTACTTTGGCCACCTACTGTGAAGAACTGACTCATTGGAAAGGACTCTGATGATGGGAAAAATTGAAGGTGGGAGGAGAAGGGGACAACAGAAGATGAGAAGGTTGGATGGCATCATCAACTCAATGGACATGAGTTTGAGTAAGCACCAGGAGTTGGTAATGGACAAGGAAGCCTGGCATGCTGCAGTCCATTGGGTTGCAAAGAGTTGGACATGACTAAACAACTGAACTGAACTGAAAGATAGACATGCAGAGATAAGAGAAGATTAATAAAACCCAATGTTGTCTGTCTCTACTTTAAAAAGTATACAATAATGCATCCCTTTTCTAAATTTACAGACTTCCCATTGTTTAAAAAGGTGAAAGGCATCACTGATGGCTCAGTGTGAAGAATCCACCCACCAGTGCAGGAGACCTAGGTTCAATCCCTGATCCAGGAAGATCCCACATACCACAGAGCAACTGACCCCTTTTGCCAGAACCTTGAGTCTGTGCTCGAGACGCCAGGAGCCTCAACTGCTGAGATCAGGCCTACAACTACTGAAACCCATGCACCCTAGAGCCCGTGCCCCTACTCTGCAACCGAAGAAGCCATCACAATGAGAAGCCTGCAACTAGAGGAACCCGCCCCCCTCGCCACAACTAGGGAAAAGGCCACACAGCAATGAAGACCTAGTGCCATCAATAATAAACACATAAAAAAGTGGAAGAGATTTACACTTGGCATCAAAAAAGGACCTGTGAGTGTGTGAGAGAGAGAGAAAGAGAAGGGGAGAAGTAATGTAGGAGATTTCCTGTAAATAAAAATCTATACTTCAAAAGGGATACTACTAGTATAAAATTTAAAAAGTGTTCCTATACTTTCCCAAACTGATCTTACAAGCATACTTCAATATTTTAAGTGTGGCCAGTTTAAATTTACAGCTTATGCAGTCCATAAGTAATGTTTTGTCATGAATATTCAACAAAAAATTAAGGTATTATGTTTTTCAGTAAGAGTTACTGTTAATTTTGCAAAGGAATCGAGTTTGGAGTACTAACTCCTATAAACCTTAAAAACTGCTATTTTCCACAACAAAACAAAGATAAATATTAAGTTGCATAGATTCCACATTTAATCCTGCAAATGTTATACAAAGTAAAAATGACTGAATCTTGATACATGACTCTAATTATAAACAGTTTGAACACCCTTTATATTTGAAAAAGGGAAAATTATGCACATTCATTTACATTATATAAAGGATGGATAACAGAGTTAACTCACTGAGGTACAATTAAGTTGTCTTCAGAGAAAATGGCACTAAGAATTATAAAAGAAATAATAAATTGACCTATGGCTTTTACTCCACATGAACAGTTAGCTATGAGGTTTCATGAAGATGCCAAAAACTCTCAAACTACAATTCATTTTAATTGAAAGAAATAATGTGTTCTAACGCATTTTTAGAAGGCAGCAGTAAAAAATAAACAAATGTTATTCCAATTGAAATTGGACTTATTGTTTTATTTTTTTAAGGAAGATTATAGGAGTCTACAGCCATATACATTTTTTTTAAGTTGAGACACATGCTGAGTAGCTGAAGAACAAAAATAAGGTTTTATTCTTGAACCTTATATCTTTTATTGAACCAAATCATCACAATTCCTACAGTGATTTTTAATATAGCTAAGTAATGAACACTCCTTTCATTGTTGTTAATTAAATAATTTTCAAGTGTCATTTTTTCAGGACCAATTTATTTTGCATAATTCTTTTGCCAATAGCTATATGATAACCAGGGCTTCCCAGGTGGCACTAATAGTAAAGAATTTGCCTGCCTGCCAGTGCAGGAGATGCAAATGACCTGGGTTTGACCCCTGGGTTGGAAAGATCCCCTGGAGTAGGAAATAGCACCCCACTCCAGTGTTCTTGCCTGGAAAATTCCATGGACAGAGGAGTCTGATGAGCTACAGTCCACAGACCACAAAGAGTCAGATTGACTGACTAAACACATATAATAAACAAGGCACAATTTCCTGCCATATTTAATATTTAGCTGAACAAAATAACCAAATAAACGTTGCCTAACTCATTTTACTTAAGGAATTATTGGTTGAACTTTCGGTTCCAAATAATATAGTACATACATAATAACCAAATATAGAAGAGATAATGATAATTCTTCATTGCTTTTTAGATAGTAATGAAGTTAGGTTACCTCATTTAATGACTCCAGGGAACCCCCTCAGAGCACACGCCAGCTATGTTCTCACTAAATTAAACTGCCTAGCTCTAACTGGTTTTGAATATATTTTATATAAGTAATATTTTGCCAGTACTTCCTATCATTCAATAAATAATATCTCCATAAAAGTTTTTTTTTTAAATTTCTATGGTAAATTGCTACTCATCTGTGCATTTTTCAGCTTCAGTAAAGATCATTCTATTTGCCTATCAAATAAACTTATATACATAAATAATTATTCATAAAGCAGCTAAAATCATTTAACCTAGACAATAATGCAAGAACAATTTTACTAGATATGTAAGTTTTTGCAGTTTTCCCTTTGGGATTATGCTTGTTGAAATACTGAAAAGGAAATAAGGGACTGAGGAAGTAAATCACAGTTAAATGGGAAAATATCTTGTGATGACTAGTAAGATTGAGACAGTGTTTAGGCTTTTGCATTCACATGGTGCATACGCTCTTTCCTCTCCTCCCCTTCCTCTCCTCCATTTATTTCCTTTCCTTTTCCCTTCTCTCCTTTCCCCTGCCCTCCTTTCCTCTACCTCATCTGTCATACGCTCTCTCCCTCCAATCCATTCATCCAACCATCCGTCCATCAATCCGTCCATTCATTCTCGTATGCATGTATGTATGCATATATGTATATGTATATGTATATATATGTATATATATATATACAAAGTCACCATCTAACATATATCTGGAAATTACTATTTCAGTAGAACACAATGAAAAAGTTTGGTTAATAAAACTGATTTCCAATTTAAGCTACAAATTTGCCTAAATATGAGGCTTCACTTTGGAAGCTGTCAAAACTATGCATCAGTTAGTGTTTACTATTGGTTAGTAGTTTATTTTTAAGAAAGAAGTTCTTTAATAAAATATATACATGCCCCAAACTATGGTCACCCCTAAAAAATTAACAATAATTCTAATATCAAAATAACCTGTCAGTGTTTGCATTTCCCCAATTTTCTTATGCCTTATAATTACTTTTATGATTTGTTTTGATTAGGAACCACACAGGAGAAGCTGGTAACTTGCTATTTGCATTTATTTGAAATTCTATTAATTTATAATTGTCCCTATCTTTATATTGATTACTTCACAATTTTTTAAAGAAACTGGGTATTTCATCTTATTTTATGATTTTGCTTAGTATCTCCATGCAGAGTCATTGAAGATATTGCTATGTCACCTGTATATTCCTTAAACTCAATGTTAATTCTAGAATCTTAGTCTGATACTATTTTTTCTGTCTATTTTGTTTTTTACAAGAAGACTTCATAGGTGCTGTAGTCTTCCATTAGGAAACACAGAAATGATAATCATTATTTTTTCTATTCTATAATGAATGATAAACTTAGTTACCCAATTCCATTATTTCATTATAAATAGCAAAATGTTGAGATTCTACCAGCCCTTCTTCACATTTTGATGGAATACAACACAGAGCACTTTACCCTTAAAATTCATTTGCCACTCTGAGGCAGAGTTTGTCCCTGGCAGACAGATTAAAAGTTTATTTCTCTTCATTTGACAATATTCAGAAAATGGAGTTGCTTTCCAGAATCATTCAAAGGTGACCTATGTGATATTACTATACATTTTTGAGTAACACAATATTCTGGGTTCAAATTATTTAATATGTTTCAACATTTCACAATTATCATGCTTACTGATGCTCAAAATTATCCTATCTTTGGCCAATGGGAGCAAATTCAGGACAGCTTCTACATCTTCTTGACATGACCTCTAATCTTTAAAAGTTTCCTCCTTTCCTGGTATGACAAAATACTTGTGTATTCCTTGTCACAGAATTGGAATCAGTTATTTCTTTCATATTAGTGAAAATGCCATGGAGACCATAATCTGTCAGTAGTGATATTCATTGGTTATTATATCTTTTCCTTTTCAAATGATAAAACCATAAAGTATACATACACATGCATATAAATAAGAAATAAGTTATCCGTTCCTTGATATTTCCAGATCATATGTAAGAGTCTGCCTTTTTACTTCTTTGATTTTATATTACTTTCTTAATCTTAAAACTCATAATTAATAATGGCTTTATCTTGCAGGCCATTTCAGAATTAAAATACCAATAGTATTATCAACAATTGAATAGTGATTTTTTAATTTTTTTCCTTGTGGTTCTTTTTCTCTTTAAGACATATTCCATCACTCAGATGACTATATTTTAAAATCAATTAATATATTTGTTCTATATGGGCTATGCAAATGGCTTGATATAAATATATTTATTTGTTTTACCTTACTTTCTTATTTTCAGATTTGCTCTTTAAACATAACTTTTTTTTATAATAAAAATATATCTATACATCCAAAGCTAATTGTACAAAACAGAGAACTGTAACTTTTCTTCATATGCTCTCTACCCTGTCTCTCTCTATATATGTATACATAGGCAACCATACTATATTATTAGTTTATTTCATGTTTATGTACTTTTTAATATAAAATATATGCACACATTCATGTGTGCATAATCCATTCTTCCTTAGATAAATGGAAGCATACTATTCACAATATGTCCAACTTACTTTTTACTTAAGCATATATCCAAGAGTTAGAGTCAATAGAATAGAAAAATCCTAAAGCAAATATCCCTTGACTAAAAACTTAGTACCTTTAGTAAAAGAGTGAATGAAAACTGGTGAGTGGAAACAAAGAGACTGAATGAAAACTGGTGAGTGGAAACTAAGAGAGTGAATGAAAACTGGTGAGTGGAAACTATGACCTCTAGCCTCTCCAGAGCTGTAGCTGATACCTTCTTCTTCAAAGCTCCCACCATAAATTATTGTCAGTATAGACTATCAGGTGTGTCCCAAGGCACCCTGGCAAAGAGTCATTTTATCAGGTAGGATACTCCAAGAGATTAGATTTTATCTCCCAGAAAATGAGGGTAAAGACCAGAACTCTTTTTGAGTAAGGTTAATTAAGTAGACTAGTCTGCAGCTATATTATATCTTGATTGAGCCCCTTTATGATCACAAAAATATGAAGGTACAGGTAAAATACCTTTTTCAGATGTTTCTTAAAAGGGAATAGTACTATAACTAAATGATAAATACAAAAATATACCTAGTTGTATGTTCCACTTATCAAAGTATGCTACTTCTCTAACTGGAACACTAAAATCCCTTTCAAATTATTGTCAATTGTCAAAAATTGATATCAAATCTGACTTCAAAAATATCCTGTGTGCTTTCCCTCACCTGAAAATGGAAAATATCTTTGATAAGGATATTTGGTAATCATACTCAAAATGATTATTATGATTTTTCCCCTTCTGTCATGGATGCAAGAAATTGTTAAGAAAGATAAAACTTAAAATACAGTAACAATTAGATATGCTATAGTTACGTGTCTTAGGGATGTAACTTTCCCCCAATTATGAATAAAACTATTATTGACAAGAAATTCAGAAAAGTTATAAAGGACAAGTATAAAGTCTGACTTTGTGGTCAAGACAAATTATAAAAATGAAAAAGTAGAATGTATAGTGTGGTGTAGCTAAGCTGTTTGGGCACAATTACAGTACTTTACATAAATATTGTTCCCTGGCTTTATGAGTTAAAATTAAAAAGTGAATATACCTTTAAATAAGCTTACTATTCTGGACAAAGCATGATAAATTCCATATATCAGTAGATAAATATGTCTATTTGTATTATAGTACGAACATTCGTAAATCAAACACTTTGTTTTGGACACAATGCAGAATTTGGTAATGTGAAATTACCTTTCAATATTTGCAGTACAGCTATTAGGATAGAGTAGCTGCTGGCATTCTGACTTCTAGCTTTAATGACTACTTGTACTGAAAATAAAATGCATCATTTTTGGACATTCATTTTCAATTTCATCTGCCAAGTAGAATGCTATCATGTACAAGATCAATAGAGTGATCTGACCAAACACACAAATCAGATTACACTCTCCCTCTTTCACCACTAAAATTTTAAATCTACAACAGAACATAATACATCATTCAAAGGTCTACAGTATTTTGCACCATTTTCTATAGCACTCAAGAGAATTTTTGGCTAAGCTAATGAAATTCAACTAATTGGATATTTTATTTAATGCTAGCTTCATTAAGGTCATATTTGTATAGTAACAGTAATCAGCTTCCCCATTTTCTAATAACAAATTTGTGGTAAATAATGCACACTTTATTTTATGTTGTCTATTTCAGGCATTGAATGTGCAATAAAAATACATTTATTTTGTAGAGTTGTCTCATAAAAAGCCTCAGGGGAGCAAATATTACCTAGAGGTCTTTGTGTACCCAAATTCTTTGGCTAACCTCATAAACTATAATTCTGATTATTAAGCCAGAATTTTATTTCTTAAAAAAAATGTATTGAAAATTTATCTCAGAGGAAGGGAAACACTCTTTTTCAAGGATATTTTAATGTCCTGGTAAAAACTGGTTATAACATAGGTGTTGAATAAATATATTTTGAATAAAATTAATTTAGATACATATTATAGGACTTCACTAAAAATAACCTATGAACTGCTTCAGGCTTCTGGAAAGGGTTAAACATTTCTCATGATAAATAATCTAAGACCGACCTAATAATAGAATAAAAGATTTCATCATAAACTATTAGTTTCCCTTCCTTTTTACAACTTATTCTGCTCACAGTTATCAAGGGACAACTACCAGATATGTATAAGTTTCAATACTTTCTTAAGCTATCGGTAAATACAAATATAGGCCAAAGTAAAATGCAGACCACAACTGATGTTTCTACATGTGTTGCATACATATCAGAAAATCACATAATTTTAAAACCATGAGAAGAAATTTTACTTTAGTGAAAATAGCAGGTTTGTCATCTCAGAGATTTTTACTCATTTTTTAGGTGGAAAGGACACAGATGTATTCAGTTGTATAAACACAATCAGGCTGATTCAATAGTGGGGAAAATTCTTATTAGCAGCAAGTAATCAGTGAATAACACAGCAGGAGAAAATGCTTTATTTTCTAATTCTAATCTCTATTTATTTTCTAATATATTAATTTATTTGCATGATTATTTTCTACAAATATGACTAATGCAGTTACATAGATGGAAGTATTTTTGTTTTAAAAAATGCCACGCACCATACATTCATTTGAAAAAATATTTAAAAAGTAGGCTTATCTTTGAACTGCATAACCAACAAGCTATCATTTTGTTGTATAAATCATATAATATTTCATAAAATTATACATACTTATATAATACTTTGATTTGATTCAGATTTTTTAAAATTTTGATTTAATTCAACACTGAATTATAGTATGGTATTCATGGCAAAATCAAACCTATCTCCATACCTTCACATATACAAAATCCCCTACAGTATAGCTCTAAACAGTGTGCCTTTATCTGAAATCAACCCAAATTTGCTAGTGCTCATGGTTTTCCCATCAGTTTGTCTAAATGAGTCATTACCAACAGCAACTACCCTACTGCCCAGTCTAGAGTCTGTCATTCACTCGCTATTCACTCCCTCTCTTTCCACAAACCACATATGGATTCTGTCTAATTAATACCTCCTAATTTTTCTCCTACCACTTGCCACTAATTTGGTGATGCTATCATTAATTCTTCTCTGAGTTTCCACAAGTTACCATTGTTGCCTGACAAGCCACTGTTCTCTACCCGTTAGTCAAATTATATCATTCCCCCATTCTTTTTTTTTATTAATTTATCTTTTATTGAAGGATAATTGTTTTACAGAAATTTTCTGTTTTCTGTCAAACCTCAACATGAATCACATTCCCCCATTCTTGAAACTATTCAGCAATGTGATTCTTAGTAAATTACTATATTTTTCTTATTTGCTCCACTGACATCTTAATTCACCACGTAACCTATCAAAAACACTGTCTTTGCAAATTTGTTTTCTCTGTGTTTAGGTATTTAAGCAAAACATCCCTTGAGATAGACTATCTTTTTAAGGTAGATGACTTCAAAGTATTCTGAATATTTTCCTATACCTGAAAACTGGAAAATGTCTTTCATATGGGGAATATATTACATACTCCTGTCTCTACATTTACTAGCTGAGTAATCTTGGTCAAGTTTCTTAAACACCCGGTTACTCAGTTTTCTTACCTGCTAAATGGAGATAATGATATAATTTATCACAGAATTGATGTAAGGATTACGCACAATAATAAAGTTAAAGCACACAAGACTGCCAAAAGCCCAGTAAGCACTATCAAAATTAGCCCTTATTTCTTGATAGTATATGAAAACAAAACAAAACAAAACAAAACAAAAAAACATTATTTTTAACTCAGTGTTACCTAAGACAGTATTTCTTAAAGTTTATGTTAAATAATTATATGTCAAGAAACATATCCACAATTTTTAAGTTAGCTAATTCATGAATAAACTCAAAATGATTGTTAAATGAAGCAATAGATACTACTGTTCATCTAAAAGTGGAGGATATGATGAAATTCTGTGCGCAGAACAGTCATCAAAAAGAGTTAAATATGCAATCCATAATGATTACATGCTATAAATATACTATACTAAATAAAATAATCTTTAATTTTTCATCAATTTTATCATCTTATTTAGAAAATATACATAAGCAATATATTTCCATCATTATTACGATTGGTTGAATTCTTATCTTACAACCAAACTACAATGCTATTCTGTCACTAAAGGCATTACATTTCAAGTCATAGAGATTTCTATCATCATTAAAATAATAATTAGTGTTGAATTATTTTTTATTCTTTATTTTATAAGGCATAACCCTATACTACTTTCAGATCAGATACACCCTGTGTATAACTAAGCCACATATATTAATGATATAATTTTAGTAATCCCTCTACAAATAGGGCTACTGTGAAAAAAATTTAATGCAGACAGAGCCTAAAATATATGGAATATTGGGGATGGGACGGGGAAGGAGGTGGGAGGGGGTTCAGGATGGGGAACACATGTAAATCCATGGCTGATTCATGTCAATGTATGGCACAAACCACTACAATATTGTAAAGTAATTATCCTCCAACTAATACAAATAACTGAAAAAAAAAAGTTATACCTAGTGACATTCAAATATTTTTTGAATTTATTTTACCAGTCTCTTCTCAAAATACTATCCTAAAGCATCTTCTGTAAAAGAAGGATACCTTGTATTTTAATAAAATGGACAAGGAGTAAATATTTTGAATGTGAGGCAGTGTCTAGAATAGCCTGGTTTCAGGTAGCCAGAGAACAGCATGAGGTATAAATTCATTTTAGTATTTATGAATACCTCATTTAGAGATTTATTTTCCTATTAACAAGTGGAATTAATGAATAAGCTATATTAATTTCTTGAAGCCCAAATACTATACTGGCCAATCGCTGTTTACCTAAAGATATCATCTCGAGGAGCTCATTTTGGAATCCCTTTCCTACTGCCAAAGCAACCCATGGGGTTCTCATTCCCAATGCTTCATTGGATAAAATAGGTTTACAGTCTCAGCTGTTGCTGTTCAATCGCTAAGCTGTGTCCAGCTCTTTGTGACCCAATGCACTGCACCATGCCAGGCCTCCCTGTCCTTCAATATCTCTTGAAGTTTGCTCAAACTCATGTCCATTGAGTTGGTGATGCCATCCAACCGTCTCATCCGCTGTCACCCCCTTCTCCTGCCCTCTTGCTTTCCTAGCATCAGGGTATTTCCAATGAGTGGGCTCTTCGCATCAGGTTGTCAAAGGATTGGAGCTTCAGCTTCAAAATCAGTCCCTCCAATGAATCATCAGGGTTTATTTCCTTAAGGATTGACTGGTTTGTGTACTTGTTCTGCAAAGGACTCTCAAGATCTTCTCCAGCACAATTCAAAAGCATCAATTCCTTGCTGCTCAACCTTTCTTATGGTCCAACTCTCACAACCATAAATGACTACTGGAAAAAAAACATAGTTTTTGACTATATGGACCTCTGCCAGTAAAGTGATGTTTCTGCTTTTTAGTAGCTCTCTAGGTTTGTCATAGCTTTCCTTCCAAGGAGCAAGCGTCTTTTAATTTCATAGCTACAGTTACCCTCCACAGTGATTTTGGAGTCCAAGAAAATAAAATCTGCCACTGTTTGCATTTTTCCCCATCTACTCATCATGAAGTGATGGGACCAGATTGCCATGATCTTAGTTTTTTGTATGTTGAGTTTTAAGGCAGCTTTTTCACTCTCTTTCACCTTCATCAAGAGGCTCATCAAGTTCCTCTTTGCTCTCGGCCATGAGTGGAATCATCTGCATATCTGAAGTTGTTGATATTTCTCCCAGCAATCTTGATTCTAGCATGTCATTCATCCAGCTCGACATTTCACATGATGTGCTCTGCATATAAGCTAAATAAGCAAGGTGAAAATATATAGCCTTGACATACTCCCTTCTTAATTTTGAACCAGTCCTTTTCATTGTTCCATGTCCGGTTTTAACTGTTCTCAGTTAGGAATCATAATATACTTTCCACAGAAACCAGGCTTCCTAGGTGGCTCAGTGATAAAGAATCTGCCTGCAATGAGGGAGACACAGGAGGCTCTGGTTCAGACATTTCACATGATGTGCTCTGCATATAAGCTAAATAAGCAAGGTGAAAATATATAGCCTTGACATATTCCCTTCTTAATTTTGAACCAGTCCTTTTCATTGTTCCATGTCCGGTTTTAACTGTTCTCAGTTAGGAATCATAATATACTTTCCACAGAAACCAGGCTTCCTAGGTGGCTCAGTGATAAAGAATCTGCCTGCAATGAGGGAGACACAGGAGGCTCTGGTTCAATCCCTGGGTAGGGAAGATCCCCTGGAGGCGGGCATGGCAACCCACTCCAGTATCACTGGAGAATCCCGTGGACAGAGGAGCTTGATGGGCTACAGTCCATAGCGTCCCCAAGAGTCAGACATGACGGAAGCGACTGAGCACACATCCGTGCCATAGAAACTAGCTTATAAGCTGTGGTTAATAATGGTGAAAATGTTGTGATGTTGTTAAAATTATTTTAATTTATTATATATATATAATTTTTATATATTAAAATTTACATATATTATAAATATGTTACATATATTTCTGTATATATATGATTAGTTGTTGATATATAGGTGATTAGTTGTTGAGGCTAGTTCACAAATACTATTATCATGATGTTAAAAAGAATATAGAATAAATTTTAATATATTCAATTAAATATATCATTACATATATATAATAAATATATTGTATATTTAAATATATATAAATTCAATATATTATTAATTATATTTAGTTAAATAATTAAATATAAAATGTATTAATGAAAAAAATGAAAAAAATGTATTAATGAAATTTAATATATTAAAATTTATTCTTTTTTCTTTTTAACATCATGGTAAATAGTATTTGTGAACTAACCTCAACAGCTAATCACCTTTATGCTGTGGTTTCTAAGAGGAATTAAAAAATATTCTGCATTTAAAAGCTCTAAAAAATGTAAGTCAGGGAACACTTATAAATTTACGTCTAATAATTAGAAGCCTTTACCATAATATTGACCACAACACAGTAAACTCTTTGTTAGCTTTAACTACACTGAATTTAGTGACTGAGAAAACTATTGAGCCTGAGTGTTTAGCTGCCTGTTGTTTTAAAAACACAGGAAGAGTGAAATATGTCAAATATTATTGTATGGGTATTGGCTAAAATATTAAAGCATGAAATCTGAAACCCTGAAATAATTTAATCAGATTTTTTTCTATGATGTATAGATTTAATTGACTGAAAATATTACATTAATAGCAAACAACATATATCATTAAAATCTAACTAGTGAGAAGGATAAGTCAATCCATAAATGCTAAATAATGAAGGGATATAGCATTTCACTTACTGGTAAATATATGTAAGTTAAAAGACAAAGAAATTTGGCAAGAAAATGCACTTATTAAAAGATATTAACTTACATTCCTTCTATCATCCAAGAAGCATGCTGCAATTACTTTACTACAACATTTCAGGTTTTGAAGTTTTATTAACTGTGAAAGAAATATATTGGGATTATTGACCACAGCTTGCTACAGTTATTTCCACATCACCACATTCCTCATCAATCAAGAAATTGTCATTTTTTTCCCATAGAGTATATTGAAATTCATATTGCCTAAATGTCAGTGAGGAAGAGACTTAACTGTTTTGGGGATAGTGATCATGCACTTACATTCTTGTCCCCATCATTTTCAGAGATTTGATTAGATTTTGGCACTTATCTCCTAAAAATGTGTGCACATATAAAGTAACAATAGAGGACTAAAATGTAAGAGGTTTCTTTACATTTCAAAGATATGAAATCCTTGGTGTGCTGCAAACAGTGTCTTAAAATAAACTCCAGTATTAATTTAGAGTTTTCTTGGATCATTCTGATAGTTTCTATGTGAACATGAGTTAGCATCTATGTAGACAAAAGATGACTGCTTGTATTATGTGTAGTACACTCCTTGTATTTCAAATTTTCCCAAAAGAGCCTAAAAGTTACCTTACCACTTAACCAATATGTTATGTCTCTGAAACATTTGTCCTAATTCTAGAATACTGAAGACTATCTTTATATTTTATGATTTGGTTTCCTTAGGTCAACTGATTCTTTTCTTAGTGAAATGCTAGCAATTTTGTATATTGTATATCCTGCATCTACTCTTTGAAAATTATTAAAAGCATTTAGTATAATTTATTTGGTGTAATGAAGTATAATTTAAAATTATAAAAGTTTTCATTAATGTATCTTCTTTCACTTTTTTTATTTCACAGGAAACTTTAGAAAATAATTTTGAAAATTTGTCTAATTGCCTAACTATTATAAAATTTCCTACAAACCTGTAAAATTCCACACTGACAATTTTCTTAAAAATATAAACCTATACATGTAGTTAGATGTGTATATATACTTATACTTGTAAATGAGGGCTTCATTTATTACATTGTTAAGTAGGGAATCTACAATTTAATACATTTGTATGCACATGGAAAGTAGGTGTGTTTTCATGATATTTAGTGCATGAGTATAATGTGTTGTGTTGGTTTAGCACTTCTTGTGCTGACACATGCCAATCCATGCTCTCCTCATCACTCTTCACTTGCACAAACATCAAACAGAAGGGACATTGAGTAGGATAATTTCATTTGGAAAAAATAAACTTCCTTGTTACTTTAACAGTATTTTAAGTTATTGATATTGGGTTGGCCAAAAAGTTCCTTCAGTTTTTAAGTAAAAATAAAAGACACATTTTTCATTTTCACCAAGAACATTACCAAACTATATATTCACCATTTGTTCCACTACCTTCTGCCATTTTGCAGGCAATTCGTAACTCCACCTTCCCAAAATGCTTTATCTTTTTGAACAAAATAATGTTCCAGATACCTTTTATAGTATTCCAGGGAACTGACATTTTTTCCATTACAAGAACTTTGTAAAGATCACAGAAAAAATGGAAATCGAAGCAACAATGTCCGGTAAATATGGTGGATGAATCAGAACTTCCCAAACTGCAACCATTTTCACCTGGTCATCAAAGAAACATGCACTCTTGAGTTATCCTGATGGAAGAGAATGTGTTTTCTGTAGATTAATTCTGGATATTTTTTTTTTGTCATATGATGCTTTCAGTTGGTCTAGTTGGAAGCAGTACTTGTTGGAATTAATTGGTTGGTTTTCCAGAATGTGTAGTTGGTGGTGGTTCATTTCACTTATCCCACCATCTCTTCCATTCCATATTATCATATAGTGTATTGTATATACTTTTCATCACCTCTTACAGTTTGTTTTAAAAATAGAACATTTTTGCCATGTTTAAATAGAAAATCACATGTGGAAATATAGTCAAGAAGATTCTTTTTGCTCATGTGGAACTGAAATATCAATGTAATGAACATAACCAAGCTGGTGCAAATGGTTTTCAACACTTGATTTGGATATTTTGAGTATGTCAGCTATCTTCCACGTGGTATAACATTGATTATTGTCAATTAAAATCTTGATTTGATCACTATCAAGTTGTCTACCAGATTGTGGAGCATTGTTCAGTAAGAAATCTCCAGCATGAAACTTCTGACATGTTTGCTCAGTCACAGCACCTTCTCCATATACTGCACAAATCTGTTTTTTGTTGTTTTTTCATTTCAGCTTCATTTTCACTTTTCTTAAAATAATAAAGCATAATATGCAAAGAATGTTGCTTTTCTATGTTGCTCATTATTAAAATAGCTACACAAAATTCACCAATTTTGATAATTATATTTGAGTGCATGCTGATATAACAACTGTCACAATACAATCTAACAAAATTGTTTCAAATGAAGTTAAGGACTAAGGACTACTAGATCCATCTTATGCAAAACAAACAAACAAACAAAAAACAAGTGAACCTTTTGGCCAATCCAATAAAACCTACTCATATTTCTAGCTCTAGCTCATCTTCCACTTTCTTGATGGAACATTCCCAGATATTGATAATCTTTATTCAGATTTCCTTTCTCAAAAATGCAATGCTTTTAAGTCAGCAAGCCCTCCAAATGTGTCAACCCCAAATTTTCCTTAGGTGTCTTTTTTGATTGTTTAATTCTAAAAGGTTGATTCTTTGGTAGTGCTACATTCTCATATCTCCTCTTTTTTTTTTTTTTTTTCTGGTATTTTGAATCACTTAGCTGAAGTATTTCTTGTCTACTTCACATACAGTTTTTCACAGCTTTATTGAGGTATAATTGATATATATGTGCAAGTTTAAGGTGTATAATGTGTTGACCTGATATATATATCTGTGTGTGTATATATATATATATGTATATATTGCAAAATGCTCACCACCTTAGGCATAGCTAACACCTTCATTCCTCACACAATTACCATTTCACATTTGTGGTTAAGATATTTAAAATATACTCTTTCAATAACTTTCAAGTATATAATAAAATATTGTTAACTATAGTCACCATACTATGCATTAATTGAAAAAGTGAAAAAGTGTTAGTCACTCAGATGTGTCCAACTCTTTGTGACCCCAAGGACTATTGTACCCTGCCAGCCATCTCTACCCATGTAATTCTCCAGGCAAGATTTCTCCACTGGAGGGGGTAGTCATTCCCTTCTCGACCCAGGGACCTTCCCGACCAAGAGATCGAACCCTGGGTCTGGGTTGGGATTTTCTCAACCCAGAGATCGAACCTGGATCTCCTGCATTGCAGGCAGATTCTTTACAGATTCTTTATCTGAGCCACCAGGGAAGCCCATTAATTAGATCCCCCAAATTAATTAGTCTTCTAATTGGAAGTGTGTAAACTTTGACTAATATCTCTTCATTTGCCCCACCCCACAGCACCTGGTAACCATCATTCCACTCTCTTGTTCCTACAAATTCATCTTTTTAAAGATGTTACACAAAGATGGTATCATACTAGTTTTCTTTTCCTGACTTAACACAATGCCCTCAAGTTTCATTCTTGTTCTTTCAAAAGACAAAATTTCCATATTTCTTATGGCTGAATATTTCATTTTATATAATTCTAAGTTAATATAAATTTATCTATTTCTCACAACTTTATCCATTTGCCTGTTGATAATCACTTAGGTTATTTCCATATATTGGCTATACATGAATAATGGAGCAATGACCTAAATCAAATTCCTTATGACTATACAGTGGAAGTGAGAAATAGATTTAAGGGACTATATCTGATAGACAGAGAGCTTGATGAACTATGGGCAGAGGTTCATGGCATTGTACAGGAGACAGGGATCAAGACCATCCCCATGGAAAAGAAATGCAAAAAGGCAAAATGGTTGTCTGAGGAGGCCTTACAAATAGCTGTGAAAAGAAGAGAAGTGAAAAGCAAAGGAGAAAAGGAAAGATATTCCATTTGAATGCAGAGTTCCAAAGAATAGCAAGGAGAGATAAGAAAGGCTTCCTCGGTGATCAATGCGAAGAAATAGAGGAAAACAACAGAATGGGAAAGACTAGAGATCTCTTCAAGAAAATTAGAGATAGCAAGGGAACATTTCAGGTAAAGATGGGTTAGATAAAGGACAGAAATGGTATGGACCTAACAGAAGCAGAAGATATTAAGAAGAGGTGGCAAGAATACACAGAGGAAATGTACAAAAAAGATCTTCACGACCCAGATAATCACAATGGTGTGATCACTCACCTAGAGCCAGACATCCTGGAATGTGAAGTCATGTGGGCCTTAGAAAGCATCACTATGAAGAAAGCTAGTGGAGGTGATGGAATTCCAGTTGAGCTATTTCAAATCCTGAAAGATGGTGCTATGAAAGTGCTGCACTCAATATGCCAGCAAATTTGGAAAACTCAGCAGTGGCCACAGGACTGGAAAAGGTCCGTTTTCATTCCAATCCCTAAGAAAGGCAATGCCAAAGAATGTTCAAAGTACCACACAATTGCACTCATCTCACACGCTTAAGTAATGCTCAAAATTCTCCAAGCCAGGCTTCAGCAATACGTGAACCGTGAACTTCCAAATGTTCAAGCTGGTTTTAGAAAAGACAGAGGAACCAGAGATCAAATTGCCAATATCCACTGGATCATTGAAAAAGCAAGAGAGTTCCAGAGAAACATCTATTTCAGCTTTATTGACTACGCCAAAGCCTTCGACTATATGGATCACAAACAGTGGAAAATTCTGAAAGAGATGGGAATATCATACCACCTGACCTGCCTCTTGAGAAAACTGTATGAAGGTCAGGAAACAACAGTTAGAACTGGACATGGAACAACAGACTGGTTCCAAATAGGAAAAGGAGCACATCAAGGCTGTATATTGTCATCCTGCTTATTTAACTTATATGCAGAGTACATCATGAGAAACGCTGGGCTGGAAGAAGCACAAGCTGGAATCAAGATTGCCAGGAGAAATATCAATAACCTCAGATATGCAGATGACACCACCCTTATGGCAGAAAGTGAAGAGGAACTAAAAAGCCTCTTGATGAAAGTGAAAGAGGAGAGTGAAAAAATTGGCTTAAAGCTTAACATTCAGAAAACTAAGATCATGGCATCTGGTCCCATCTCCTCATGGGAAATAGATGGGGAGACAGTGGAAACAGTGTCAGACTTTATTTCTTGGGGCTCCAAAATCACTGCAGATGGTGACTGCAGCCATGAAATTAAAAGACACTTACTACTTGGAAGGAAAGTTATGACCAACCTAGATAGCATATTAAAAAGCAGAGACATTACTTTCCCAACAAAGGTCTGTCTGGTCAAGGCTATGGTTTTTCCAGTGGTCATGCATGGATGTGAGAGTTGGACTGTGAAGAAAGCTGAGGGCTGAAAAATTGATGCTTTTGAACTGTGGTATTGGAGAAGACTCTTGAGAGTCCCTTGGATTGCAAGGAGATCCAGCCAGTCCATCCTAAAGGAGATCAGTCCTGGGTGTTCATTGGAAGGACTGATGCTGAAGCTGAAACTCCAGTACTTTGGCCACCTCATGTGAAGAGTTGACTCATTGGAAAAGGCCCTGATATTGGGAGGGATTGGGGTCAGGAGGAGAAGGGGACGACAGAGAATGAGATGGCTGGATGGCATCACCGACTCGATGAACATGAGTTTGAGTAAACTCCGGGAGTTGGTGATGGACAGGGAGGCCTGGCTGTGATTCGTGGGATCTCAATGAGTCAGACACGACTGAGCAACTGAACTGAACTAAAACACAGAAGTGCAGATACCTCTTTGAGATACTGTTTTCAATTCGTTTGGATATGTACCCAAAAGTGGAATTACTGAATCATATGGTACCTCTGTTTTTAATGTTTTGTGAAACATCTACTGTTTTCCATGGTGGCTATACCAATGAGCATACCCAACAACTACACTTTGTATGGAACCATAGATAGCTTGAGAAAAAAGAATAAAGTTGGAAGTACCACACTTACAGATTTCTAACTATACTACAAATTTATAATAATCAAGTGTATGAGACTGGCAATGAAACAGACACAGTGATCAACGGAACAGAATAGGGAGCTCATAAATAATTCCCCACATACATAGTCAACATATTTGACAACGGACTAAAAATATCCCAAGGAAAGGACAGACTTATCAATATATGATATTAGGAAAACTAGGTAATCACATGCTGAAAATTATATTGAAGCTCTACCTTACACCATTCACAAAAATTGACTCAAAGTGTATTAAAGACCTAAAAATAAAATGTGAAACTGTAAAACTCCTAGAAGAAACCTAGAGAAATATCTTGACATTGGTCTTGGCAATGATTTTTTGAATATGACACCAGAAGCACAAGCAAAAGATGCAAAACTCAGTAAGTGGGAAAAATCAAATTTAAATACTTCTATAGAACAACAGAAACAATCAGCAAAGTGAAAACTATAGATGAGCAGAAATATTTGTAAAGTGTATATTTTGATAAGGGGCTAATATCCAAAATATATAAAGAACTCATACAAATAAACAAAAGAACTCAAACAATCTGATAAATGAAAAATAGGCAGAGGAACTGAATAAACACTTTTTCAAAGTAGATATACAAATGACCAAGAAACCCATGAAAAGATGCCCAACCTCATTAGTCATTGTGGAAATGCAAATCAAAACCACAATGAGATGTTGTTAGCTCACACCTGTTAAAAAGGCTATCACCCACCCCACCCCCCCCCCAAAAAAAAAACAGTGAGAGATAACAGGTGTTAGCAAAGATGTGGTGAAAAGAGATTTTTCAGAAATACTGAGAGAGTGTTCAAGTGGCATAATCTCAGGTAAGGTAACCCTGAGTGTAGGAAATGGCATCCAAGTAAGCAGACCTGAAGGAACTGGCCACACCTAGTCTGAAAAGTAAAACTAGAGGCCAATTTGATCATTGCATTGATATAATTTAGGGTGTTAAACATGAACAAGGGACTAGATTTATTTTATTTTGTTTCAGGAGGTGATATTAATAGACAAACCATTAATATCAATAGCAGTTCAGTTCAGTCACTCAGTCGCGTTCAACTCTTTGCGACCCCATGAACTGCAACATGCCAGGACTCCCTGTCTATCACCAATTCCCGGAGTCCACCCAAACCCATGTCCATTGAGTCGGTGGACATGATACCATACAACCATCTCAGCCTCTGTCGTCCCCTTCTCCTCCTGCCCTCAATCTTTCCCAGCATCAGGGTCTTTTCCAATGAGTCAGCTCTCACATCAGGTGGCCAAAATACTGGAGTTTTAGCTTTAACATCAGTCCTTCCAATGAACACCCATGACTGATCTTTAGGATTGACTGGTTGGACCTCCTTGCAGTCCAAGGGACTCTCAAGAGTCTTCTCCAACACCACAGTTCAAAAGCACCAATTCTTCTGCATTCAACTTTCTTTATGGTCCAACTCTCACATCCATATATGACCACTGGAAAATATACAATTGATATTAATTTATTCCTCACATTTAAGAGGAATGAGGGTATAGCCTATTATATAAGATCTAATTAGATCTATGGACAGCCTAGGAAATAAGTAGACAGTGAATCAAATGAGAAAATGTATCAGGGTGGTATAAGGGCTTAAAGACATAAGAAAATATTTTTATTAGTTATTAATTTGAGTCAATTAATCAATATTTCAGGAAATAAGTGCCAATAATGCAAGAGAACATGGCATTTCTCTTTTGTCTTAGGCTTGATCCCTTCTCTTAATTCCTTTAAAATAAATGAGATTTAAGACCTCAGTGAAGAACAGTGGAGAAAAGTGAGTCCTACTAACAACAGGGTGTATGGCCAATCAGTTGCTTATCTTCTTTACCTTTGCTCAGAAGCACTTTTCATATATGAAGCCATATTTTCTAGGTTCTGAGACTTTCTTCTCACCTCTACAGGGAATGCAATTGTCAGTGGTCCTGAAAATGTTCTATTCTAAGGTAAAATTTTAAAAGTAGTGGAATTGAAATTAATCCTGGCCAAAGAGGGGAAAATGCCTTAATTAACCTTGCCTTTCACACATACACAAACATTAGTGTTTTTAAGTCACAGTTCATTGTTTTACTGTTGCTAATTTTTTAAAAGTAATATTTCTGTATTAAATATCTATCTTTCTGCTTTAAAATAAATAATTTCCTCAGATTACATAATTCAGCGTGCTTGTGTACACTTGTTATCTTCCTATTGAACATCACTTGCTGCCAGTAAAAGGAACACATTGCAAACATATAAAAATTATTCAATATATTTATCATTACTCATTAGTATGGGCTAAAATTTTCTAAAATCTGATGATACTGAATATTGAAGAGAATGTATTAGAACAAAAATTGTAGTATTTTGAAAGTTTAATAAAAATAAATCACCTTTTAAGGAGATTCAGCGAAAAAGAAACAGAGAAAATAGAAAATGTATGAAGGGGTAGGTACTAGGCCTTATGATATTACAAAGATACAATGAGAAAGAGTACAAACATCTTCTTGTAAATACATTCAATAACTTGAATAAAATAGATAATTTCTACTGAAACCTAATTTACCAAAATTTAAAAATAGAAAATCTGTATAGCTATCCACATTAAAAAATGAATTCATAATAAAAAATTTTCCCACAAAGAAAATAACAGATTCAGATGATTATAAGCTATATCAAATTCTTAAGGAGAAATACTGCAAATTTTATAAAATCTCTTTCAGAAAATAGAAGTTTCAGAGTTTATTACAAAACAACTGTGTCCTTTTCACCCACAAAAAATAATAATAAATATGTGAGATGATAAACATGACATTTCTGCTTAAATGAAATGTTGTCTCATAGTTTTAAAACCAGGTATTTTTCTGACATTTGTTGTCACAAGACAAATTTAAAAGTATCGACTCTAGTCTACATTGTGTGTGTGTATGCATGTCTGTGCTCAGTCTCTCAGCCGTGTCTGACTCTTTGAAACCCTATGGACTGTTTCCCACCATGCTCCTCTGTCTATGAGATTATTCAGGCAAGAATACTGCAGTGGGTTGCTATGCCTGCCTCCAAGCGGTCTTCTTGACCCAGGATTCGAACCCGTGTCTCTGCATCTCCTGCCTTAGCAGCTGGAATCTTTACTACTGAGCCCAGTCTGCATTATACATTTATTCTTTATTTTGTATTTACTGTTATTTTTCAGAGATATACCTATCTGATAGTTACCTTTGATAACTTTAAGTAGAATAAATGTGTGAAAGGAAGGGGAGCTAGTAGACTGTGAATAAATCTTTCATTCTATTGTTGGTGGTTATTAGTTATTACAGAAAATGTTCAGAACTGCTAATGGCCCAATATTCATTGGAAGGACTGATGCTGAAGCTGAAACTCCAATACTTTGACCACCTGATGTGAAGAGCTGACTCATTGGAAAAGACCCTGAGGCTGGGAAAGATTGAAGGTGAGAGGAGAAGGGGATGACATAGGATGAGATGGTTGGATGGCATCACTGACTCGATGGACATAAGTTTAAGTAAACTCTGGGAGTTGATGATGGACAGGGAGGCCTGGAGTGCTGCAGTTCATGGGGTCGCAAAGAGTCGGAAACGACTGAGCAACTGAACTGAACTGACTAATGGCCCAGACCCTTTAGGAATGAAACTTTGGCTCATATCATCAGGTAAAGAACCACTACTTTACATCATAGTGTTAAATATTGTTAATTTTATTTCACATAATTTAAATAATCAAACATTAAAATAAAGACTGAAAAAAATCACTCTGCATTCTCTTCTGAGGAAGGTCTTAATGTGAAACTATCACAATACTGTTAATTGGCTATACTCCAACATAAATTTAAATTGTTAAAAAATGAGATTAATATTTAAATTATAAGACTCTGAGTAAAGCTGATTACTCTTCATAGTGTACATGGAACTCATCCAATCAGTCAAAGGCCTTAAGAGAAAAACAACTGTGCTCCCCCCAGGGAGAGGGAATTGTGCCTTCCAGACTGCCTTTTGATTCAAACTGCAATATCAGCTCTTGCCTGACTCTTCAGACTACTGGACATACAATCATTCTGTTTCTGGAAAACCCTGACTAAATACATCATATAAGTAGAATAATATAAAATTTGTCCTTTTGTGTCTGCCTTAATTCTCGAGCATAAGTTCAAGGTTCATCCATGTTGTAGGGTATGTCAGAATTTCCTTCTTTTTTAAGACAGTGGTATGCTATTACACTTATGAAACACATTTTATCTATTCATCCATCAATCAATGGAAGCAACTTGAGTTGCTTTCCCTTTTTTGGCAAATGTAAATAAGACAGCTATAGGGTTGGGTGTACACAGCTGCCTGAGACCCTGATTTCAATTCTTTTGGATATATACCCAGGTATGGAACTGCTGGATCATTTGGTAACTTTCACTTTAACTTTCTGAGAAATGGCCGTATTTTTTTTCAATAGGAGCTGCACCATTTTATCTTCCTATCAATAATACATGAGTTCCAATTTCTCCATATCCTTGCCAATATGTTATTTTTCTTTAAAAAAAAAAAACACCCTCATGAATGTTAAATGGTATCTCTTTTGATCTTCATCCCTCTAATCTCTTCATGTGCTTAATGGCCATTTATACATTTCTCTGTAGAAATGCCTATGCAAACTCTTTGCCTATAATTTTATTGGGTTTTTTTTTTTTTTTTTTTTGGTCATAGGAGTTCTGAATATTTTCTGCATATCAATCCTTGCCAAATAAATTATTTAGAAATATTTTCCCCTTCATGGGGAAAATAGTTTGTGTTCTGATAACCTGACAGACTGTCGGAGAATTTTACTGACTGAAAAAAGGCAATCCTTACAGGTTTCATTCTGTATAGGTCTATTCATATAATATTGTCGACTTGAAAAAACTATAAAAATAGAAAAATAATTAGTGGTTCCAGAGTTTAAACAGAGAGTGAGGGTAGGTGACAAGTGAGTGTCATTATAAGGGGCAACATGAGAGATCCTTCTGGTGATGAAAATATTTTATACATTGATTATCCCAATATCCTTTTCCTGGTTGTGATATTGCACTACAGTTTTGCAGTTTTACAAGATAATACCACTGGAGTGAACAAGGTAAAGAGTGTAAGGGATCACTCTGTATTATTTATTAAAATTGCATGATGATCTATTATCTCAAATAAACAGTTTAAAGAACAATCTCATGTTTTGAATAAGATGTCGTCTATTGAAAACCATAAAACTAAAAACCTTTTTTAAACATGAAACTAAGATCAGTTGAGCATCCTTACTTGTTTTATATAAGAAGATAAAAAATAGAAAAGCATATGGTTAAAGAAATTAAATATCTTTTTTGTAGAAATGACCTATAAGGGAGAACAAAATATCAGAATTTCAAATTACTTACAAATGTCATTCCTTCATTTGATAACTAAAATATAAATACATTGGTTTATGACATAAAAGTCCTGAAAATTGGGAACTTTACAAACTAGAATAAAAGTAAAATGAATAAATGTGAAGTCTAACTTGCTTTTTTCCCTAAATTTTAACAGTATAAACACAAAATTTTACTTAAAGCCATAAAATAATCTGGAGTTTAAAATCTATAGTCATACTTAGAAATCAATGAAATAATAAGCCTGAGAACACTACTTTAGAATATATATCTATATTTCAAAAAATTATATCAAATATCATATAAATAGGACAGTATCTGTGTTTAAATGATAGAAATGCAGGTGGTATTATTTTAATTCTCTATTTTGTAAATTTGTTCTAATACCATCAAGCTATTATATATATACTTTTTTAATTTCTAGGTATTTTCCAATCCAATACCTTATGAAAGTGAAAGTCACTCAGTCATATCTGACTCTTTTACAACCCCTATGGACTATACAGTCCATGTAATTCTCCAGGCCAGAATATTGGAGTGGGCAGCCTTTCACTTCTCCAGGGGATCTTCCCAACCCAGAGATCAAAGCCAGGTCTCCCACTTTATAGGCAGATTCTTTACCAGCTAAGCCACCAGGGAAGTCCAATATTTTATGAAGTTAAAAGAAATAGTTTGTTTTTGAAAATTGAAAAGAAGAAATTAATACAGTTTTACTCAGAGTACCATTTATAACACTAGCACACATTCATAAAGTGAGTATTAATTAACTTGTGAATTTTTGTTATTTAAAGTGTATTTTCTGAATTCTAAGTATGATTTTGGTGACACACAATATCCTGAGGGATTGAGCCATGAAAACTCAAGTTCCTATTCTCTTCTCCAGAAGAGCACCATGCAGGATAGGGATTTACATCCTCCACTTTCCTAATCTGTAATGCACCTTAACTGCTTAAAAAGACTTCTCCCTCTTCAAAATATCAACTGAAAACAATTCAGATTAAAAACAATTCCCAGCAATTGAAAGTACATTTTCCTCTACATTTTTCTTCTGCAGTACTTTCTTCCTCCCTCCCTCCCTTTTTTCCTTTCCTTCTTATCATTCTTTATTGAGTTGTGTCCCCAGAAAGCATATGTTAAATTCCAACCCCTGTACCTATTAATGTGACCTTATTTGGACATTGAGTCTTTCCAAAAGGATTTAGTTAAGATGAGGGTATACTGGTTTAGGGTGATCCTTAAATCTAATATGACTATGTCCTTATAAAGAATCACAAGAAAGAATCACATGTGGAAAACCACATGACAAGGTAGACAGAGATTAGAATGATGTGTCTGGAAACTAAGGAATCCCAGATCACTGGCAATTACCAGAATCCAAGAGACAAGGAAAACGACTCCCTTAGACCCTTTAGAGAGAACATGACCCCATCAACACCTTAATTTCAGTGTTAATGTCTCCCGAGTTGTGAGAAAACCAATCTGCATTGTTTTTAAGCTAGTTGGTATATGGTAATTTATTACAGTAGCCTAGGACTTTAATATACATATTCTCTCCATCTTTCAAGTTATGTATTTTCTGAGAGTCCACCTCATCGTAGTCAGGTCCTTGCCACCTGCACATACATATACATTTTTACTATTATTATCTATAACAAAAATTGAGAGCCTAACCAGAAAAAGTTAAATTGTGCTCAGGAGTCAAAAAAGATAGAAAGTGAAAGTGGGGACCTTAATAATCTGCCTCCGATTATGTTGGGAACAACCAACTCGATATTGCCAAGGGAGAATTATAAAGTAAATCAGAAAGTATGCAGCAGTACACTATTAAACAAACTTTCAGAAATCACTGCCAATACATATTATCTTTGAATTAACCTACAAATGTGTCACTCCTAATATGGAAAAGATACTGTACTAAATTTTCCTGATCCAGAAATGGCCTCAGGCAAGGCTGAAACCTGGACCTATTGAAGGCTGGAAAGCTGGTGAAATTACCTTGATTCACTCAGTTTTTAAGTAATTGCTCAGGACTAGACAGGACTTATGATTTCTTACCTGCACTTAGAAATGGGCAAGTAGGTTGTCACTTTTCCAAGCAGAGAAGGCAGAGAACTACATAAAAATCCCTGGGAGCAGAATAAAACCAAACCAAACAAGATCTTCTTTCTACTCAGGTATTATCTGAAGCACTGGGCAAATTTGTGTAGACTTGAAGGTCAGAGAAAATGGATCTTGTGAACGGTGTAGTCTGCTTTATATAACAATGTCACCCAATAGCTTTCATATTTTCAAACTAGTCTTATGTCTTAGTGTACTTCTAGGTCTATAAACATCTTTCCAGAGATCATATTAAATTTTTGAAAAACCCATGCAAATGTAAACCAAAAAATATAAGACATCATGTCTCCCCCAGCTGGGCTCATAGTCTATCTGGTGACTCAGAAACACCAGCCTTATCATACTTGCAAATTGACATGAAAAATTAAAAGTGCAAAATGAGTTCTGACTTTAGAGTGCTCAATTCTAGCTGTCAAAGAAATTCTACAGAAGAAGATGAGAATTCATCTGCTCCTAGCTGGTTTAAGGGGAACTTTATAGACAGGAGTGATAAAAATTTGCATGAAGAAATTCACAGGGTGAAAAATATATGTCAGAGAAAATAAGTAGATCAGTGAGAATGGAATGAAAGGTCCATACTTTTTCTGTCTCATCATTGATATCCAGTCTTTTCGTTGACTAACAACTGAAGGCTGCTATATGCTTCACTAAGTATTAATAAAAACAAAATGCATTCAAATATTTTATTAGTATAGGATCAAGATTTGTTTCTTTAAATGTCTGAAATATCAATTTAAATAAATATTTAACTTAAATGCCTATTCCACAGTTATCTTTTCTTTCATAGAAATAGCATATATCTTTTTAAAACTACATAATTCTTTATCAGTAAAAATATACTGTGCTAGCGTGCCAAGTCATTTCAGTCATGTCCGACTCTGTGATCCTATGGACTGTAGCCTACCAGCCCTTGGGATTCTCTATGCAAGAATACTGGAACGGGTTGCCCCCTTGTCCAAGGGATCTTCCTGACCCAGGGATTGAACCCTTGTCTCTTATGTCTCTTGCATTGGGAAAATGGAGTCCTTACCACTGAACCACCAGGGAAGCCCTTATGCCAATATACTGTAATACTAAAATTGGCATTTTTTTTTCTCAGAAAACATTTAAAAATACCCTCTGTGTATATACAATGTGTGTTATTTTATATGTTAATATAAATGTTACTATACTATATAATATTATATATAAATATATTTAGTCTGTTTTAACGTATTATTTAAGGTAAACCAGTGTATCATAGAAATACCTTAGGTAACAAGGACATTTTCTGTTAAGATATTGGGGAATAACAATACTGCACAATCAGGGCTAAGGAAAAGACAAGTAGCACTCCAAATAGCAACTGAATGTAAACCAAAATGAAGCAGGAAGATGGCCAGCATGCTATAGCTATAGCTGTCAGTGCCATGAATTTGAGCCCTACTGTACCTATTTGCTGTTTCATATGCTAAAGCCCTTAAAAATTGTGAAGGGCACATTCAGTTGGCTGAACCCAAATCACATGACTGTTAGTTGTTTCTACCTAGGTGGGCAAAAGTAGCATAAAGTGTTTCCCAAGGCTATATCAACAAGGAATTTTCTAGAAAATAGATCTTTACTTAACTGGAAGAACAGCTAAATGCCTGGCAGTCAAACATATATATATATATATATATATATATATATATATATATATATATTTTAATTATGATGACTATAAAATTGGTAAAAATATATACAATTTAGTCAGTTGGTCAATAATATTAAGCACTAATCAGATATTCAGTACTGTGTTGTACTCTAGGGGCCATACCAGCAATAGAAAATTTTGGCTCTTCCCTAAGGAATCTTACAATCTTATTGACTATAAAAGAGTGACATTAGTTGTCTATCTATCTAAATATCTATCATATATTATTATCATCTCTATCCATTATCTATATAAAGGAAACAATAGGAATGGTCCAGCTTGGCACATATACACAATAAGATCTAAATGTACTTGTGAGACTTGTTTTTTTTTTTTAATCTGTTTTCATAAATTATCAAGATGCCTAGAGAATGAAATATAAATATGTCACCATAGAATATAATCCCTGAAATGGTTGAGTTTCTTTGCACTTCAACTGTCAAAACACTCTTCTCTTTTTTACACTAAACCATACCCACTCTATCCACCATGTCAATGCTCAAATAGGTAAATCTTGCTTTCATACTGCCTAAAATGATAACTTCCTCTCACCCCTCATGTATGTGCCTCCTTCTCAGCACTTAGGATTTTCTGTTCACCCCTTTATAATTGCATTGCTAGAAGTAGAATTCCTTATTTTCTGGTTAGCTCTTTTCACAACATAAAATTATTTTGTTTCTGTACTTCCTTGATTATCCCCTGACTCTTGATAATAGTATGAGTGTTGCAGCTTCTGTTGGTCCCATCCTAGATGACACCTTATACACAACACATGCTCAGAAATTATTTGTTGATTAGATGAATGCATAATGCTTCACACTTTAGAAATCATGAGACTAGATCACTTGCCTGAAACTTAAAAAGCTCAAAACCTTTCTTTCATTTAAGAAATGAAGGTGAATTATGATATATTTTCTAGAGCTTTTATAGAGGATCGGGGTGTTTCACATTTATTAAAGAGTATGATATTCCCTAGTATGTAACTTCATGTTTTGTACAAATTTAAAGAGTATAAAATGCTAATACTGAAAATAAATTTGTGTATGGTTATTTTCCACAAATCAGTGGAGAAACATTTTAAAAAATGACTGAACTAATTCTCTTATTTATGACAGCTATAACAATGTCAATACAGTGGGACAGGCAGCTGCTGGATGATCTCAAGGGTCAAATATTTGATGTGCTATGTGATTCAAGATGTGATAATTCTTTGGCCAGAGTACATGATAGTTTGAAGCTTTCATTTTCTGTGTGGGGAAAGTGGAAAATATGGATACTTCCATATCAAATTCCAAACTATTAACCCAAATGATGTTTCTCCCAACAATCTTGATTCCAGCTTGCGCTTCATCCAGCACAGTGTTTCTCATGAAGTCCTCTGCGTGTAAGTCAAATAAGCATGGTGACAAGATACAACCTTGATGTACTACTCTTCCTATTTGTAACTAGTCTGTTGTTCCATGTCCAGTTCTAACTGTTGCTTCCTGACCTGCATGCAGATTTCTCAAGAGGCAGGTCTGTGATCTGGTATCTCTTTCAGAATTTTCCACAGTTTATTGTGATCTACACAGTCAAAGGGTTTGGCATAGTCAATAAAGCAGAAATAGATGTTTTTCTGAAACTCTTGCTTTTTCGATGATCCAGCGGGTGTTGGCAATTTCATCTCTGGTTCCTCTGCCTTTTCTAAAACCAGCCTAAACATGTGGAAGTTCACGGTTCACGTGTTGCTGAAGCCTGGCTTGGAAAATTTTGAGCATTACTTTACTAGCATGCGAGATGGGTGCAATTGCACAGTAGTTTGAGCATTTTTAACATTGCCTTTCTTAGGGATTGGAATGAAACTGACTTTTTCCAGTCCTGTAGCCACTCCTGAGTTTTCCAAATGTGCTGGCATATTGAGTGCAGCACTTTCACAGCATCATATTTTAGGATTTGAAATAGCTCAACTGGAACTCCATCACCTCCACTGGCTTGGTTGGTAGTGATGCTTCCTAAGGCCCACTTGACTTCACATTCCAGGATGTCTGGCTCTAGGTGAGTGATCACACCATCGTGATTACATGGGTCATGAAGATATTTTTTGTACAGTTCTTCTGTGTATTATTAGCCACCTCTTAATATCTTCTTCTTCTGTTAGGTCCATAACATTTCTGTCCTTTATTGAGTCCATCTTTGCATGAAATGTTCCCTTGGTATCTCTAATTTTCTTGAAGAGATCTCTAGTCTTTCCCATTCCATTGTTTTCCTCTATTTCTTTGCACTGATCACCAAGCAAGGTTTTCTTATCTCTCATTGCTGTTCTTTGGAACTCTGCATTCGAATGGGTATATCTTTCCTTTTCTCCCCTGTTTTCACTTCTCTTCTTTTCACAGCTATTTGTAAGGCCTCCTCAGACAGCCATGTTGTTTTTTTGCTTTTCTTTTTCTTGGGTATGGTCTTGATCCCTGTCTCCTGTACAATGTCATGAACCTCCGCTCATAGTTCATCAGGCACTCTGTCCATATAGTCCCTTAAATCTATTTCTCACTTCCACTGTATAATCATAAGGGATTTGATTTAGGTCATACCTGAATGGTAGAGTGGTTTCCATACTTTGTTCAATTTAAATCTAAATTTGGCAATAAGGAGTTCATGATATGAGCCACAGTCAGCTCCCAGTCTTGTTTTTGCTGACTGCATAGAGTTTTCTCCCTTATGGCAGAAAGTGAAGAAGAACTAAAGAGCCTCTTGATGAAAGTAAAAGAGGAGAGTGAAAAAGTTGGCTTAAAACTTAACATTCAGAAAACTAAGATCATGGCATCCAGTCCCATCACTTCATGGCAAGTAGATGGGGAAACTGGAAACAGTGGCTGACTTTATTTTTTTGGGCTCCAAAATCACTGCAGATGGTGACTGCAGCCATGAAATTAAAAGACACTTACTTCTTGGGAGGAAAGTTATGACCAACCTTGACAGCATATTAAAAAGCAGAGACATTACTTTGCCAACAAAGGTCCTAGTCAAGGCTATGGTTCTTCCAGTGATCATGTATGGATGTGAGAGTGGGACTGTAAAGAAAGCTGATCACTGAAGAACTGATGCTTTTGAACTGTGGTGTTGGAGAAGACTCTTGAGAGTCCCTTGGACTGTAAGGAGGTCCAACCAGTCCATCCTAAAGGAGATCAGTCCTGGGTGTTCATTGGAAGGACTGATGTTGAAGCAGAAACTCCAATACTTGGCCACCTGATGAGAAGTGCTGACTCACTGGAAAAGACCCTGATGCTGGGAAAAGTTGAAAGCAAGAGGAGAAGGGGACAACAGAGGATGAGATGGATCGATGGCATTACCGAATCAATGGACATGAGTTTGTGTAAACTCCGGGAGTTGCTGATGGACAGGGAGGCCTGGCATGCTGCGTTCCATGGGGTCGCAAAGAGTCAGACATGACTGAGTCCTGAATGAGCTGAATTGACCTGAATCCAAATGAAGGTGAGAAGGTCTCCAGTAATGTTCACAGCTTGGGAAAAAAACAGAACAACCAAAGCAATAAGTGATGGATAAATGCTTTTGTTCCATGTGAACTATGGTTTAGAAGACTTTTACAAGGTGAGAAAATATAGTGAAACTTCAGAGGTAATTAAAAAGTCCTACTCTCAATTATTCAATGTTGAAAAAGAAAATAATCGATGAACACTAGCTACAGAGAATTGCTAGAAGGAAGAAGAACAACCTGGCAAATATTCAGTGCTATAGGTTAGGTACTTGAGAATGTGGAAAATTTTGATGAGAAATCAGACAAGTTAGTGGTGAAAGTCCATTAAATTGAAGCTGTTGCCTATTTGCTTTTTACTTTAGTCATTGAAAATTAAAGACATAGCACTAAAGAATTTAAGAACAATTAACTGCCTTTTTTTTTACTCCCATGAATCATATAAACAGTAAAAGATTTCTCATATTTGAAAAAAAAAAATGCTTCTTGGTATTAAGTACTGCCCTAGAACCTTGGAAAATGAAATTTAAAAGCACCGGAAAAGAAGAAAAACTCTCCTTCTTTTGCTTTATTGTGTCAATCTAATACTTTTACCAACGCAGTAGAGACTGTTACTGGGGAGATTTTAAATATGAAGTGGTAAGCTTTATCTTCTTCTGCAAGGAAATCACACTAAATCAAGGGGTTTAAAACAATAGCTTATCTTTCGTTTTCTATGAGTAAATTTGACTATGTGGTTCTCCTTTGAGAACCTGTAGTCATCTGACAGGTTCTCAGAAGCAGACACTAAAGAAAAATTACTAATATGGTGGCAGTTGATGCTATTATTGTCTGGAAACCTTTATAGCGCTGCCTGCCAGAGCACTTACATAGCTTCTCCATGGGATTGTGTCTATTGACAATATGCCAGCTATTCTAAAAGGGGCTGTCATAAAGTGAGCATTCCAAGGAACACATACCTGCCATTCTCTTAAGAACTGGGCACAGATACACATACCATGTGTGTGTTAGTTGCTTAGTCGTGTCTGACTCTGCAACCGCATGCACTGAAGCCTGCCAGGCCCCTCCATCCATGGGATCCTCCAGGCAAGAACACTGGAGTGGGTGGCCATTACCTTCTCCAAAAGGAACTGTAGAAAGAAAGAAAGTGATGTCACTCAGTCATGTCTGACTCTCTGAGACCCCATGGACTATAGCCTACCAGGCTCCTCCATCCATGGAATTTTCCAGGCAAGAGTACTGGAGTGGATTGCCATTTCCTTCTCCGTACATATACATGGTTACCTCTTAATATTCTGTTGCACTGAGCAGTCAGGAAATTTGCCTGATTTTAAATTGAAGTGGCATAATTTCCATTTCTCAATAGGAAGAATGTCAAAGAATTTGTGGTCATTTTCCATAATATTAACACTGTGCAGTAACTTTTGGGAACCACTGAATTCAAATAAGCAATTAAAAGCCAAAACCTTCCTGACTTGGGATGATTTAGTTCTCTTCAGTCACACAGACAAAAATAACATTGGTGTCAATGACATGTCACATATCCATTTTCAAAGCTTCCTCTGTGGTGGAATAAATCAACATTAGTGTGTCCAACTGAGTGCAGTCATTGCACCGTTGCTGAAATTTATGCTCACACATAGCAAAGAAAAGTCTATTGATACTGATTGAAGGATATTGTAAAAAAGTAAAGTAATACCAAATCATCCTGACTTGCCTTTCTAAAATTGGATTTTCAGGAATCAGCAATATGTTTTTCCCTCTATGTATAACAAATAAACTTTAGTATGAGAAAACATCATTTTCTGTATAGCCTATGACATCTGGTTTCAGTGACTCCACAGGACTTACAAAATGAAAACCATGTCTGGGGACAAATGTACCCAAGAATGAGTTCATCATTCAACTACATTCCTGTGTTCTCTGAGAGAGATCTTTATGGGGGCTTTCAAGTAATATATATTAATATATATGCAGGATGAGGAAGACACTCTTTGTCTAGGAAACTCTACCAAAGACACACTACAAGGCATTTCTAGCATCAACTTATAAAACTTTCACTGATCTTCATGAATGATATCAGTGAATTTTGGAAACCTGGAAGAGCGTGAGTCAGAAAATTAAAGACACTATTGGATCATATTTTGAGACGTTTGTTTCATTTGGATTGTTTTTAGAGTATATGAATTATTTTGAACTTCAAAATAAGCCCAGCTGTTTTCAGAACTTGGAGGGTGTGGAACAAAAAAGGAAATGACTGAAGGATAAAGTATTAAGTACAAAATAATTCAAAGATGATATTAAAAGATGACCACTTATTGGGAAATTCTGGAGGTTATGAAAGTAAAATTAGATTCTTAATTACACTAAGGTGATTAAAAATTAATTTTGGAGAGTGAATGTAGTGAATTAAAAAAGGAAAATAAAAAGCAAAATCTATAGCCATTTATTGGCTTTCTTTGGAAACTGAAAAATCCACATAGCCTTTGAAAAGCAAACACATATGTTGCCTCTCACCTGAATGTAAACTTCATGGAGGCAGGATATTTTCTTCTGTTGCTCATTCTTCAGTATCTAATTCTTAGGACTATGTCTGGTATGTAGTAGGTCCTCAAAAATAACTGCTGGAAAAATTTTGAATGAATCTATGAATATGAAACAAAAAATATATATGGCAAACCACACTCCTGCAAACAACCCATTTAACCTACTATGATTAACAGCAGTAGTATTAATGTTATTCTTTTTACAATTATTTATAAATTACTGGAAGATACTTTTAAAAAGGAATAAAATGTCCAGCCATTCATCAAAGACAGTCTTTGCAAATCTAAAAGCTATCTGTATATCTACCTACCTACCTATCTATTCCATCTCTCTATCTAAACACACATACACAGAGATATAATAAGGAAGAAAGTCTTATACAATAAAATTTTATTTGTTAAAAAACCAGATGAGTAGCCTTAAAATCATACAGAATGTTAAATGAAGACTGTCTGGATTAAAGGTATGTTCATCAAATATATTCTCATTGTGCCTGCTTCAAGAGTGCTAAATATCATGCACACTCTACTCCTTTCAAGTCAAGCTTGGCCTGTGAGGTCTGATATATGGGCCAGATAACCTTTCTGAGATCTTAACAAATTGAAAGTCCTGTAAAGAAAGCATTACTTTTGAAATCCAGAAAACTTTGTGCATTTTTCTGTTTTTCTCTCTCATAATCTTTCTCTCCAGTGTTATTACATATTCTTCATGTGTGTGTGTGTGTGTCCCTCTTTTCTTTGTATTCTCCTTGATAATGACATAATCTCTACTGTGAGGAGGTCTTTCAGGAATATAAAAATCAAAGTTATCTGAGGGAGAAAAAACATTATTTTCTGGCTACGGTATTGTTGTTTAGTCACTAAGTCATGTCCTACTTTCTGTGACCCCCATGGGTTGTAGCCTGCCAGGCTCCTCTTTCCACAGGATTTCCCAGACAAGAATATTGGAGTGGATTGCCATTTCCTTCTCCAGGGGATCTTCCCGACTCAAGGATCCAACCCATGTCTCCTGCATTGGCAGGCAGATTCTTCACCAGTGAGTCACCAGAGAAGCCCAACATATTAGAAAAGCCTATCATATTAAGCTAAGTAAAATTAAATATAAATCAAACATTAGGTAAATTTTTAATTAGATTTAAGAATAAGATATTTAGTGGAATGATATTAGTTCACTACATTCACTACATGGATTCCTACACAGATGGTATGCAGGGGCTACAAATTTGTCTCTATGAATTCTCCCATGTAATATATATAAATACATTACTTTTACGGTAAAGGGTCTGCCTACCATGTGGGAGACCCGGGTTCAATCCCTGGGTCAGGAAGATCTCCTGGAGAAGGAAATGGCAACCCACTCCAGTATTCTTGCCTGGAAAATCCCGTGGACGGAGGAGCTTGGTAGGCTATAGTCAGTCCGTGGGGTAGCAAAGAATCGGACGCGACTGAGCAACTTCACTTTCACTTTCACTATTTATATTGTTCAAAAATAAAGTTAAAAAATAAATGCAAAGGATAAATGGATTTTTGTGTTTGAGGAAGAAATAAAAACTCATGACATGTTAACTCTTCCTAAAATAGTGCTAAATACTGAAATTCATAATGAAGCTTCTGGATGTCCATGCCTTCAGTGAAGAGGAAGTACTTGAACCTGCTTGACAATTGAGGCAAAACAGGTGAGACCAAAACAGCCTAATGATAAACACTATTCCTGGCTTTGGTGACAGCTACCATACTCTCCAATCATTATGGATGATCTCTCTATAGTCTCAACTAGTGGCTTAGAAATTTCTCAAAGAAGTAAGCTGGATCACTAGCAGTTCACTTTTGTTGTTTTCTGTACTGGTAGCTCATTTTAGTTCCCTGCCTGCTATTTAGCATTTTAAAAAACATTGTTTCACATATTTTGTCTCATTTTTGCTTTGCATTTTTTGTTTTGTTCTTTATTTTGTTTTATTGTAATCAGGATAGTAACTCTGATCCTGTTGCTCCATATTGTCTGAAAGCATAAGTTTATCTAAACTCTGTACACCTCAAGATAAAATAAGTGTATTCTTACTCTCTACCTCCTAGAAATGCTGAAATCTTAAACTGTACAATTATGTAATTATGATTTATTATATTTATAATTTATTTTTAATTGGATATTAATTATAATTGAATAATAACTAAAGTACTTTTAATAATATTTGGACAGATTAAATTTTAAAAAATATTATCTAGTATTATGTTACCTATCTTGGCCTTACTTTCACATATCCTACCCACCAGCAGACTCTCCTTGAGCAAACATTGATTGGGTTCCTCTGAGGACTTTTCTCAAGTAGGCCTTGACATTTGGTTTCTTTGTCCATCCCAGCCAATGTCAGTTTCAGCAAGTCTTGCTAAATCAATGTACTGAGACTCCCCCATCCTAGATATGTTGTCACTCTCAATGTCAGATAAATTCTTTACCCACCATCCTTGATATTTGATCACCTTGGCCTACCTTCCTCAAGAATCCTGCTATGTTGGGGTAGCAAAATCCCTCACTCTTAATGTCTCGGTTAAGTAATTTCACACCCACCGACCTTACTCTGCCGCTGGCTATAAATCTCCAATTACCTTTACTGTATTCAGAACTGACTCTGGTTTCTCTCCCTTATTATAATAATCTTATTGCAATAATATGGAATAATTATTTTTAAGAAGTGTTTTAAGAAGTGTTGGAATATTTTTTTTTTCCCTTAACATCACCACTTCACCACTTCACCCCCACCCTCAATCTCATAATTCAATTCTCACTTAGTTGATGGTCTAGTCTATTTGTTCTCTATTTCGGTTCCTATTTCTTGTTTCTATTCCATAGTTCCCACTTAATCCTTTAGTAGATGTAGGGGCAGCCTTGTCCCTGTCAGTCTTCCATGCCTGACAGTCAACCTTTTTATCTGTGTATGATATAATGGATATTTTGCCCAATGGTGAGATACTTCTTATTTCATGTTCATTTAACTTTAAATTCACTGAAAATCTGCCCACTACCACCATGATGCAGATGAGTAACTCAGAACATTTAGTCACTGAAGTCTGCTCCTTTCTTTGCTTCTTTCCAAGTTGGCTACAATTTAACTGTTACTTCTCATCAATATGCCTCAAGATCTGACATGAATTTCACCTATTAATCTTCTAGATTTTCAAATATGTACTCAAGGCCTTAAATTCTGAGAACATCTATAATAATAAAGAAAAATTACCAAAATTAAGCTTATCATGCATTTAATTCAATTTCAATTTTACCACTCTTTGAAGCACGTATCATTGAATCCTCAGATTTTTTTTTTAAATCAAAGGTGTAATAATACAAAAATATAGACAGCCTAATAGACATATTCCTATGATTAGAGTCAAATTATAAGAGTGGAATCAAGTTATTTTATGGAAATGATCTGGTTCCTTTATTTCATTGTACATAGACCCCTGGAGTAGAAAATGGTAACCCATTCCAGTATTCTTGCCTGGAAAATTCCATGGACAGAAGAGCCTGGCATTGTACAGTTCAGAGGGTTGCAAAGAGTCAGACACAATTGAGCACAAGCACACACTCACATTAATATCTTGAGTCTTTTTAAATTTATTATGCTATACAATACTTCAAAGCATAACAGATACTACTTAAGATTTGAAATAATACTTTTAACTGAAGAAAGAGATATATATGCCAAGTGTTTGTTGCTCAAGGTTGTATTAGCAAATGCTGATATTAAATATATTGCATCTTATTAGGGAAAATATTGCAAGTTCACTGGAGACTTCTTTTCTCCATGGAGTATTCTCCTTTTGTCCTTTAAATAGTACTACAAGTTACACAAGCATCATTTAGATCTTGCCTTAATCAGTATATATTCAATATAAACACTTGCTAAATGGTGTGTCAGAGCAACTTTTGTTGGGCCCAAAAGGAAGATATAAAATTCTCTTATTTTTCAGTGCAGATGACTGCATTCCAGTTGAATGCTCCACATCTGTAGGCTGTTTTCATACCTTGTAGTTATTGAAGAACAGTTTTGTGTGTTTGCTTTCTTTGTTTGTTTGCTTTTTTTTTTTTTAAGGTAACAATATTGTGTAAAACAAGAAAATAGCCTTTTACTGACCTCGTATTGAGTTGTGCATTTGTGTACTGAACTGAGCCTGCCTAATTAACATGTTCTTTTGAACTGAGCAATTCAAAGATCCACAGGAAGCCACTTTTGTACAACATTCAGTGACATGTAAATTTATAGGATATGTTCCAAGGTTAGATTCTGCTTTGTAATAATCAGCCATTCATAAGAACCCAATAACAGATATTTTTTTCCTCGGCAATGTTTACCTGAATTTTAGAAATGAAACCAAATCATACCTCATCTCTGAGAAGACCAGAGTATTATTTTAGACTACAATGCCACAATTTCCAAGTCTCCCTGATAAACCATCGTGTTAATCAAATTGAATCAAATTAAAATATCAGCTATCTGATTTAGAATGTGGTGATTATAAACTGTTATGGCAAATATCCTTTTCATTCACTCCCCAGCTGCCCAAAGAAAGAAAATAAAATCTACAAGTGTAAGATGCATTACAGCTAAGAAAACTCAATATTAGCTTATTATTTTTTCCCCCCATTGGTATCACTCATATGATGACAGCTTGCAGACTAATTGCAGACTAATTCTCTGTACTGCATACTTTCAAAGCAGAAGATAAATGAGAATCCAAGTATCAGTCTGTAAATAAAAAAGAAAACTAAAGGTGGTGTCTTAGTTTCTGGGGCTGCTTTAACACAATTTCACAAACTAGGTGGCTTAGGAAAAAATTTATCTCACAGTTCTGGAGTCTAGAGGACTAAAATCAAGATACTAGCAAGGTTGGTTCCACCTGAGGGCTGTGCGGGAAAATCTGTTACATGCCTCTCTCTTAGATTCTGGTTGCCTCATTAATTCCCTGTCTTCTGTATGTCATTCTCCCTGCGTTTTCACATCATCTCTCCTCTGTGCATTTCTCTTTGTCTATATGTACCCCTTTTGCAAGGATATGATCATATTGGATCAGGGTTCACCCCAGTGAGCTAATTTTAACTTGATTACCTCTATATGGCCACTATTACTAAAATCTTCTGGGAAAGATCAACTGACTTCATGGTGTTTATAGAGCAATATTTAGGAGATTTATGGGTATCACATTACTGAGTATTGAGGAATTTTGCTAGACATCTATGAAAATTAACATTTGACTTAAAAAATAAAAATCATCAAATTTGCCAAAAAACACAAAAAATCATCAAAGTTCTCCCTCATCTCTTATCTGAAAAATATTAAATCCCCACCATCTTCCCAAAAGTGATAACTGAATGGTTACCGGAGGAAGAAAGGAACAAAAGATCTACAAAACAAATAGAAGACTATTAACAAAAACAGAAATAGTAAATGCATACCTATCAATACTTACTTTGAAGGTAAATAGACTAAATCCTCCAGTCAAAAGGCACAGAATGGCTGAATGAATCAAAGGACAACTATATGATGCCTACAAAAAACTTGCTTCAGGTTTAAGGTTACATGACTGAAAATGAAAAGAGGGAATAACATAGCTCGTGCAAATAAAACCAAAAGAAATCAGGGGTAGCTATTCCGATATCAAAGTAGATGTTAAGTAAAAAACTGTAACAAGAAACAAAAAAGGTTATAATATGATAGATGGATCCATCAAGAAGATATAGCAAGTGCAAATATTGAAACACCAAAAACTGAAGCTGAAACCATAAAACTCCTAGAAGAAAATATAAGGAAAAGTTCCTTGACACTGATCTTAGCAATGACTTTTTGGATTTAACACCAAAAGCAAAGGCAACAAAAGTAAGAATCAGTAAGCATGAGGTGGTAACTCACTGTGGTTCTGATTTCCATTTTCTTGCTGAATACAGATGTGAGAATTTTTACTATACTTGTTGTCCATTTGTATATTCTCTTTGGAAAAAAGTTTATTCAGGTCTTTTGCCTATTTTGTAATCGAGTTGTTTGTGATGTTTGCTATTCAATTGCGTGTATTCCTTATATATTTTGTGCATTGACTATTTCTAGGATACACGTTTGCAAAAATTTCCTCCCATTTATGTAGGCTGCCTCTTCATTTTGTTCATTATTTCCTTTTCTGACTAGAAGCTTTTTAATTTGAGGTAGTCCCACTTGCTGATTTTTGTATTTGTTGTCTTTGCTTTGAGTGTTAAATACAAACATTTATTGCCAAGGCTAATGTCAAAAAGTTGTTTCCCTCTAATTTTATGTTTAAATACATAGCCAGTGGTTGACTCTCAGACATCAAAAAAAAAACATCTTGTAAAGAGGTGAGATGCTCATATTGAATTTTTTTAATCATGCAGAATTATGCAAGCAATGATGTGTGTGTGTTAGTTGCTCAGTCATATCTGACTCTTTGCAACCCCATGGATGGTAGACTGCCAGGCTCCTCTGTCCATGGAATTCTCCAGGCAGGAATACTGGAGTGGGTTGCCATTCTCTTCTCCAGAGGATCTTCCTGACCCAGGGATCAAACACCAGTCTCTGGCATTGTGGGCAGATTCTTTACCCTCTGAGCCACCAGGGAAGCCCAAGCAATGATATCTAATAGTTAAGATTTAATAATATATATAAATATTGATACTATAATGAGAGAGCTAATTCTTAGGTAGGTTGATAAACAGTCTGCGGTCCCTGAGGAGGAGAAAGGGGTCTGGAACTCTCAAGGAGGAAAACAGGACAAACTTTTTTCTCTATATTCCTTAGTCTTGGTCTTTAAACCCAGAGCTGATGATTATAACAAAATAACTCATCTTAAACTCTGTACCAATGATTACATAACAACAGTGTATCCTGCTCAAGGACATATTTCTCCTTCTTAAGACCCTTCTGACTAGGTTGTGGGAGTGGGTCTGGTAAGATCTTTCTATTGTTAGTTCTAATCCTGCTATCTTAAAATGTAAATTGTGGGAGTCAGTCTGGTAAGATCTTTACAACCTTGAGACACTATTTTGATTTACTGTAATAAGCAATTAAAAAAGTATATAGCTTCTTTGCTGAGACTAGCAAGGGGGTCACCCTCCATCTCTCTTCTGATCTCTATGTCAGAAGCTTTCTCTGTCCCTTTTTATACTTTAATAAAACTCTGTTACACAAAAGCTCTTGAGTGATCAAGCCTGGTCCCTGGCCCCAAAGCTAAATCTTCTTCTTCAGAGACCTTAAGCTATCAATAATCTATATTTGCATAGATAAGGAAGAACTGGTAGGAAATATATTAAAACTTAAAATATATTAAAAGCCTAAATAACTCTGGTGAAAAAGCAAACTCTCAGCTCCTCTGTGCCATATGCATGTCACTAAGTCAATAAGGAAGATAAAATGTCAATGTAATTTAGCCAGTTTCAAGAAATTTAGGTGGTAGGATACTAATCAAATTATACATAGCACATGTTGTTGTAAACTATCTTGTGCTTTTTCAGCATTGTAGGAGTTCACATTTTTTTGTCTTTTTTCAAAAACTTTAATTAGCTTATAGAAATGGAGATAAAATAATTTTAGTTTATCCTATGAAACAGACCAGACCATTTTTTTTTTTAATGCGATTGATATGAGTTGTTCCATAACTTAGGTACAAATCAAAATAGTTTATATATTTTTATCTACACTATGTTAAATTTTAGCATATGGAAGAAAAATATATATACAGGCTAAGTTGAAAGTTATATACAATGAGAATCTGTTGCTGTTTCCTCAAATATGGTACTGATTTTCTTAGCCAAAATGTAATGATTTAATTTTCTCCTCAATGGGATCCTCAATTTTATAACTCAAATTATATTCTGCATAAGAATCCTTTTACATACCTTCTCTAGTTATTAAAAAGAGAGATTCCAATGATCCATAACAGATAACTAAATCAGTATGTATGAAGTCAGATACTGATTCTGTATACTAAGCAAATGACCATAAGCAGTCTGAGAATCACAGAGCTGGAAGAATATCTGAAATATACTTTACTAAAATATTTTAAATGACTATTCATTGACTGCTTCTTAACTCCCTTCTTAAAATTAATAAAAAAGAACCTAGATAAAAAGTCAGATGCACAGGCCATATGCTCAGAGATTCATACAGCAAATATATGGTCTAACCAGCAGGCTGTATATTTTAAAAGTCTTATAGTGACTATTTTGTAGAAGCAGGATTAAAAATATTTATTATTATTACTTGTGAAATCTGAAATATTACATAGATGAACCTATCTACAAAACAGAAACAGACTTACAGACATAGAGAACAATCTTCTGGTTGCCAAAGAGGAGGGGAAATGTGGAAGGATGGGATGGGAGCTTGGGGTTAGCAGAAGCAAACTATTATATAAAGTATGACAAACATCAAGGTCCTACTGCATAGCCCAGGGAATTATCTTCAATGTCCTATGATAAAACATAATGGAAAAGAATATGAAAAAGAAGTATACACACACACACACATAATATAGCCGATTCACTTTGCTGTATGGCAGAAATTAACACAACATTGTAAATAACTATATGCATGTGTGGTATGTTGCTTCAGTCATGTCTGACTGTGAAATGTAGCCTGCCAGGCTACAAATGTACCCTATGAAATGTAGCCTTCCAGGCTCTTCTGACCATGGGATTCTCCAGGCAAGAATAAAATGGAGTGTGTTGTCACGCCCTCCTCCAAGGGATCTTCCTGACCACAGGATCAAATCATGTCTCGTTATGTCTCCTTCATTGGCAAGTGGGTTCTTTACCACTAGAGAAACCTGAGAAACCCCAAATCAACTATATTCCAATTTAAAAAGGAATATTTATTTTTTTTTAGTGTTGAAGACTGTATAAAGCTGACTTCTCCCAACATACAAAATTTTAAATAAGATAAATGTATTTATCAGTTTCGCTAATTAGGGCCATCTTTGATGTATTTAAGAATAATTAAACATACTCATTACATTAAATGTAAACATTGTTCACTTTAAAATTATCCTGGCAGAGTACACCAAATGTTATACTAATAATATGAAAAGTTAAACTCCTCAAATCCCCACTTTCCAACTCTACATATTAAAAGTGCATTAATAATTTTCAAATATTTGTTCTTAATGTTATATAGTTATATAGATATATGGTAAAACCAACAACAACAAAAAAAACCCAACTATATTAGAATAAATCCTTTTTTTCTTATCAGACACCTGAGAAAGAAAGAGAAGTCACTCAGTCATGTCCAACTATTTGTGACCCTATGGTCTATAGCCTAAGAATACCTACACATGAAACTTTTTTCTTTTCTTTCTCATAAAAATGATCTTAATATTACCAACACTCTGTATTTTATTGAACTTTTCCAGATATGTGGGCAATCTTCCCATACTAGAACTTACAGTTTAATTGTTTTAATGGCCATTTTTTAATATACTTTTCAACTATAAATAATGTATTTAACCATTCCTTCATTTATAAATATTATATTGTTCCACATTTGATCTTAACATTTTAAGAATGTGAAAATAACATTTTTCACTTCAGTTTCTACCACTGGAAAAAAACAATTTTTTTTTCTTTTTTTTTTGTATTTGAACTGTGGCAGGCTAGAGATAAACCACTCTCCAAAAATATTCCACAGATCACAGATTTTTAATGCATTACCAATAAAGCATGAATGTTCATGCCCCATGCACTCTCATCAATAGTGATAAATATGAAATGATTTAATTATGGCATTCTAATTTAAAAGGTGTTTTGTTGTAGCTTTGATTTTCATTGCTGCAATTATAAGCAAAATTAAACTTTTCTGTCTATTTATTGTGGTGGTTTAGTCACTAAGTACTGTAGACTCTTGCGACCCCATGGACTGTAGCTCACCAGGCTCCTCTGTCCATGGGATTTTCCAGGCAAGAATACTAGAGAGGGTTGCAAATTCCTTCTCCAGGGGATCTTCCTGACTCAGGGGTTGAACCTAGATCTACTGCACGGCAGGCAGATTCTTTACCAACTGAGCTAGCAGTCTATGTGTTAATGATACAAGTTTTTATGTGAATTATCTGTTTATATTATTTTGTAATATATGTGATCATGTTGTGTGTGTACATATACACACAGTAGTAAAACAAAACAAAACAAAACAAAACCCCACTAGTCAGTGGTCTACTACTGAGCATTTCTTAAGATGATGCTTTTTATATTGGGAAAATTAGCATTTTTGTAATTTTATTGTTTTCTCACAATTATTCCCACCTCATATATGCCTACACAACATCTCCACCAATAGGAGCATGCCCTATTTTTAATAAAATCTAGATTTGTAGATGTTTGACTTTGCTCTTATAGCCATTTGTGCTGATTTAGTGAAGTGTGCTCAATGTGCTTAGATAAAATGTTTTCTGACAGAAAAAATAATATTGTTTCCATCTAAAATGCTTTGTCTCAAGGTAAAAATAGCCAATTTCAGTCTTTCTTTAGTTAAAAAAAAAAAAAAGCATAGCATTTATATAATGACAATGAGAGAGTCAGAGGGCTGGCTTACCAGGCTATATTTCTGAGAGACTTCCTAAAGCCAGAGTTTCCAGTCACATGGGGCCAGTTAAGTCCTTTATCTTCTCTAGGTAGATAAATTGAGTGCTGTGAACTTTGCTGTGCAGGGAACTTTTAAATGAAAACTTAAAAAAAATTATTTTGTTTGCTATTAGTGAAAATCAAATGAGAGCCTTGAAATTTGTATTAAATAAAAGGGTTTACATGGAAGCTGATCTTGTCCTAGAAAATGTGTGATATTATTGAATATTTACAAAATTGTTATTTGATAATATTTACATAATAACCCAGGGTCAGTTCTCCTCTGGACAGAATCTGATTTTTATCTGTATTTTATCCAAAGTCATCTTTATTTGTATTTATAGCACAAATAAAAATGTTTTCTGGATTAATTATTTGAGTGTGCTGATAAAAACTGTGAAAGAAATCACTTCTAGAGTGATATTCACAAAGGTAAATTTATTTTTAGAAAAACTAACTTCATGACTAAGAGAATAAGAGTAAATATAAAGGAGAAATAAAAACATGTAGAACATATATTATGCACACCATGCAGTTGCAAAAATAACTCAGTTAAAAATAATAAACACCATTAAACTGTCTGAATATTCTTTCATGATTTCATTTGTCAATATGAAAGACAAACTATGGTTTTGGAATTTTCTCTATTAAAAATAAATGTCATGTAATATTCAAACACTAAACTCTGGAATCACTAGAATCAGATTTCTTGGTCTAATTATTATGCAAGTTATTTAAATGACGAAATTTCAATCTCACGAGGTTATTGTGAGAATCAAATTACATTTGTGCATAAAAATATTTAGCAAACTACATACCACACAATAAGAACTCAAGAAATGTTAGTTGTTGCTATCAATGTGATAAATAGCTGCCAGTCTCTATATGAGAAGTCTGAATTTCCTGTGACAGAACAGGGAAAGAGAACGTTGGTAGGTGTATTACACATTTATTGGGTTGTGTGTTCTGTTCCTTGAGGAAATAAGGGGAAACTGCCTAGAAGGTATGCTCTAGTTTAAGATGAAAGATTACAAATCAATGCAAATTAGAACAAAGGATTAAAGGGTGAGAATGTGAATTAAGACCAGACTAGCAAGAAGAAAAACTAAGAGGGGGACAAAGTATCAAGAACGAAATGAAAATGGACATGACTTTGAAATGTGTACTTTTGAAATACTGTGTTGAGAAAAATGCAAATAAAATAGATGATGCTTTTGAAATTGTATGCTTTATTGTTTGTAAATAATTGTCACTCTTTTCTAGGGTGATCTTACAATAAAGATTTGAGTTTGTAAAATAAGTGTTATACTTTCTATCTAGCAGTTGGGGGATTAGGATCTAGAAGTTGTAAGTGGTATGACCAAAGTTGTATCACAAATTATCAGCAAGGCCTGAAGTTAAATCCTATTTTTTCTTATTGCTTTTTCAAATTGTCTCTGTAAATAAATCTTACCAATACAGATTATCACATGCCAAGAGCTCTGTCACACACTCTACAGACCTTTTATCATTTAAGGCTTCCAATAATCTTTGCATCTGTCATAGAACAGATCTGAGAAAACAGAGATGTTAGGTAATCCCTAAAATATATATACCTGCTTCTAGATTATGGATTTGTGCCTTGAACCCACTATATTAGACTCCAAAAATATCCAATCTTTTGCACTAGGTCTCACAGAAGAATGGTTTTAGGGAAAGTGCTTAATATCCTTACACTTAAACCTACTCCTCATTTTTGAACCCAAAGGTTTTCATTCTAAATTTTAGCTTCAATTGGAAGTAGCCCTTTCTGTCAAGTCGAGTGGGACTATACAGTTTTCCCATTTCCTGTGGCAAGGCAAAAAGTTGACTAATTAAATTACCCTGTTTGGATTATGAGCTTGTTCAGTACAAGAACATTTATCTTTATGCTCTTCTACATCCCTCAAACTTTACTCACAGAGTATCTAGATTAAAAATAGATATGGTAGAAAATTATCCATTCATTCTACTAAAGTAAATACAAGATAGAAATTTTCCCAATTTTTTCCCCTATGTTTTATTGTTCTATACAATGAAAAAAAGAAAAGAAAAACACCTAAATGCTTTACAGAGGATTGAATTGAAATACCAAAACCTTTTACATTCAACAGTTTTGTTTTGTTTGTTTTTTTTCCTCTTTTGAATGAACAAAGTTTAACATATTTATTAAAACCTATTTTATTTTAAATGACCTAAATTCTTTGAGTAATTAATCCCTTGACTTTTATTTACTCAGAGTTAAGATGAAAACAAAAGTGTCAGATAAAATAACTGCTTTCTGTTTTGTTTTATAACGACAATTATGAAGTTTCTAAAATGCAGAATCACTAGAATTATCTAGTGCACAATAACAACAGAAAAAGATCAGTGTCTGATTTTTTAAAGCATTTGGGGATTCAGTTTATTTCAGAAACAGCACTGGATAGATGTACTCTATTAAAAGACTATTTAAACATATGAAATACTCTTTTGCAGTAATTACCCAGTATTTCTAGTATATCCTATGTCTATATATTCTATCTAGAAATCTTATATTGTAAAAAAAGAAATCAACACTCATCCTTTAAAATCTGTTATAATTATTCACAAAATTTGCAATGTGTAATAAAAAGTATCTAAATTTTGATAAAGAACCAAAAGTCAATATTGACTTTTATTAGTTCTACTATCCAATTGTCATCTACTTGTTTCTAAAAATAGGAACTACTAAATTCTAAAAGTTAGAACACCATCTGGATTCTGGAGATGATTGCAGTCTGAAAGAGGAATCTGACTCATTAATGGAAAAAAAAAAAAGTATACATATTTGTAATTGCACCACAACATTTACAGAACAGTAGCTAAACCAGCCTAAGAAACAGGTTTGTCATTTTAAACAATTTTAAATCTTTTTTAAAGTTTCTGCTACAGAATACCTAATTGTAAATGCCAAACACCATTATATGTTATAAAATCATAAAACACAATTGTAAGAAAAGATTTCTCATGTTTCACCTTTCCTTTTATGATTATCAAACAATTTTCCCAGATAGTCATTTAATCTGACATTGTTTTCATTACTTTCCAAATGTTCACCATGCATATGTATATATCTGCCTATCAAAGTACACTTCATTATTGATTCTAATATTTTAAAAGATTGTTATTTCAAAACTTCAATATTTCCTATGACCAAGAAAAATGACTATTGCTTTGAACTCAAATAGACTTGAAAGGTAGCCAAAATTACACATTAAATAATATCTCTTTTAAACAGTAATTCTCAACTCAAAAAAGAGAGAGCATAAATCACTTTGAAAATGCCTACAGATGATTATGGTTCAGACAGTATCCTCCTTTCACTTGTTAAAGTTAAACCAGTGGCTAAGGCAGAGTGAACTTGCACAAAATTAACTGTAAAATCACAGAGTATCCTTCCTCCATTCCCACTATCTCCACAAATATTTCCAGACATTTAGAGCTCAGCATTATCATATTGATAAATATTTGCCTCCTTATTTTAGAATTCCATAGTGTTTACTAGTTATATTGTTATTTTCTCCTTTCTTAATCTTATGCTAACTTCAATAAATTAACTACTTTATATGCACAACAGTTTAATTTCTCATTTGCCTAAAAATCTCCCTGACAGATTGAAAGGTTGAAAGTCAACGGATCTTCAAATCAATTACAGTATTAACCCCATCACTGGGCATGTAGTATTTGATTAAAAAAAAAAAAAAAACTTGAATAAATGAGAACTTGAGTATATTATTTAATTATTCGAATCAAAGTTACTGAAAGAGTCAATTTCTGGGTAGGTTGATAAGCAGTCTGAGGCCCCCAAAGAAGAGAAAGGGGCCTGGGGTCTTCAAGGAGGAGATAGGGTTCTGGAATTCTCAAGGAGGAAAGGACAATTTTCTTTTTTTTCTTACATTCCTTAGTCTTAGTCACATAAAACATTTTTTTTTTTTCTTTAAACCAGCAGCTGATGATTTTACAATAAAACAACTCAGCTTAAACTCTGTACTAAGGATTATATAACCACGATGTTGTGATCACTCACCTAGAGCCAGACATCCTGGAATGTGAAGTCAAGTGGGCCTTAGGAAGCATCCTTATGAACAAATCTAGTGGAGGTAAATTCCAACTGAGCTATTCCAAATTTTAAAAAATGATGCTGTTAAACTACTGCACTCAAGTTGCCAGTAAATTTGGAAAACTCAGCAGTGGCCACAGGACTGGAAAAGGTCAGTTTGCATTCCAATCCCAAAGACAGGCAATGCCAAAGAATGCTCCAACTACCATACAATCGCACTCATCTCACATGCTATCAAAGTAATGCTCAAAATTATCCAAGCTGGGTTTCAACAGTACATGAACTGTGAACTTCCAGATGTTCAAGCTGATTTTACAAACGGCAGAGGAACCAGAGATCAAATTGCCAACATCTGTTGGATTATCGGAAAAGCAAGAGAGTTCCAGAAAAACTTGTATTTCTGCCTTATTGACTATGCCAAAGCCTTTGACTGTGTGGATCACAATGAGCTGGAAAATTCTTTAAGAGATGGGAATACCAGACCACCTGATCTGCCTCCTGAGAAAATGTATTCAGGTCAAGAAGCAACAGTTAGAGCTGGACATGGAACAACAGACTGGTTCCAAATCTGGAAAGGAGTATGTAAAAGCTGTATATTTAACTTATTTAACTGCTTCTTTAACTTACATGCAGAGTATGTCATGTGAAATGTCAGGCAGATGAAGCACAAGCTGGAATCAAGATTGCCAGGAGAAATGTCAATAACCTCAGATATGCAGATGACACCACCCTTTATGGGAGAAAGTGAAGAACTAAAGAGCCTCTTGATGAAAGTGAAAGAGGAGAGTGAAAAAGCTGGGTTAAACTCAAAATTCAGAAAACTAAGATCATGGCATCTGGTCCCATCACTTCATGGCAAATAGATGAGGAAACAGTGAGAACAGTGGCAGATTTTATTTTGGGGGACTCCAAAATCACTGCAGACAGCGACTGCAGCCATGAAATTAAGATGCTTGCTCCTTGGTAGAAAAGCTACAACCAACCTAGACAGCATATTAAAAAGCAGAGACATTACTTTGCAGACAAAGGTCCATCTTGTCAAAACCATGGCTTTTCCAGTAGTCATGTATGGATGTGAGAGTTGGACTATAAGGAAAGCTGAGTGCCAACGAATTGATGCTTTTGAACTGTGGTGTTGGAGAAGACTCTTGAGAGACCCTGGGACTGAAAGGAGATTCAAGGAGTCCATCCTAAAGAAAATCAGTCCTGAATATTCATTGGAAGGACTGATGCTGAAGCTCCAATACTTTGGCCACCTGATGCAAAGAACTGACTCATTGGAAAAGACCCTGATGCTAGGAAAGATTGAAGGCAGGAGGAGAAGGGGACAACAGAGGATGAACTGGTTGGATGGTATCACCGACTTGATGGACATGAGTTTGAATAAACTCCAGGAGTTGGTGATGGACTGGCATGCTGCAGTCCACGGGTTCACAAAGAGTTGGACATGTTTGAGCGACTGAACTGAACTGACTGAATGTATCCTGGTTCAGCACAGCTTCTCCTTGAAAACCTCTGACTAATCCTGTTTTCTTAAAATGTGTATTATGAGAGTAGGTTTGGTAAGATCTTTCTATTATTAGTTCTAATCTTGCCATCTTAAAATGTAAATTGTGGGGGTGGGTCCAGGAAGATCTTTATGGTCTTGAGACATTGTTTTGATTTATTGTAATAACCAATTAAAAACATATATAGCTCCCTTGTTAAGATTAGGGAGGGGGGCACTCTCCATCCCCCTTCTGATGTCTATGTCAGAAGCTTTCTCTGTCCCTTTTTACTTTAATAAAACTCTGCTATACAAAAGCTCTTGAGTGATCCAGCTTGGTCCCTGGTCCCAAAGCTAAATCTTCTTTGGAAATCACAAATTGGACATTGTTCACCATAAGCTACTGGACTGAATAAAATATTCTATGTGAATAACACCTAGTCACTGAAATGAGACTGATACAAGATCATTTAGATAAGTGGGATGACAGACACACTCACAAACTTTTAAGAGCAAGGTTATTGAGTGGTTATGTTTTCTTTTGGGGTGCATTGGAGAGTTACTCAAACTCTCAAATTTAACTATAACCCACACTGGATGTTCAAAGCCAAAATCCCTTCTCTCTCTCCCTCTTTTTTTTTTTTTCCTTCCCCTATGCCTAACACACTAATCACAAACCTCACTATTCAGATCCCCAGTCTCTTTTTCAACCATTTGACAGTGTCTTTACCAATAGTCTGTAAGTATGTACCCACTGGAAATGACTAGTTTAGAGGGAAGTGTTTCCTGTTTTTATAAAAGAGACAAAACAAAGAAGCATGTTCTCTCTCGCCTCCCCCTTTCTGTTAGTCTTAGTTTTGGACTAGATGATTGGAACTGAAGCAATCATCTTCCAACCGTGAAAACACAAGTATGAGATGCACCCTATACTCTTGAAACAGTGAAGTGGAAAGATGAAGATGTATATTTTGAGCAACTCATCCAAAGCTCCAGTTGTCTGACTCTGAAGTTGGTTAAACCACCGTTCACCAGGATTTTTGTCATTCACATTGGCAAATACTACTTCTTGGTACACTAAAATTGTAATTTGAATTTATGATCACTCTAAAATTTCTTTATAATTGTCAGATAAAGCAGCATATTTCTCCTTAGTTTTATATCCTGCTTTCAGACTGACTCTAACATGCTTGGTAGAAATATTGAAAACAAGATTATTTATCCTAGAAACAGGCAGTTTAGGCTATTGCAAAGCCTTTGACAAGTTTTACCACATCACCAAAGTCATAAGAATCACCTTTAAAAAATGAACAAGGTAATACTGACATTGACCTGTTCTTGGACCTCATTTTCCACAAGTACAGTCATATTAGGTAGAGATGAGCTTTCTCTTCTTTGCTTTCCAACCTTATGAGTGGCAAACACGGTTTCCCTTCATGCTGCAAATATTGAGTTAAATCCTTATCTCTTAGTGTGTGATTCAAGGAAGACAAGCCTCAGAGAGCTAAATAGTGAAAATAATTATAGACAGTTCCACTCTCACAGCTAAAGTGTGCGGTCTCGCAACATTAGGATTTTAACTTGACATATAACATTTGAAAAAAATCTACTGTATTATTATTTTTCTTTCAAAACCTTGAAATAAAATCATGCTATACTCTGTGACACCAAAGAAAATCTGCTTTTGCTTTGAATTTGACCTTTTTGGTCCATAAAACAGGCTTTCACATGCTCTAATTTCCAAGACCGATTAATCATTTTTCTAGAGTTCTATTCTGTCATCTTTGTAACTTCATTCTGAACAACACAGAGTTAAATAACCTCCTTTAAACAGTTCCTTTCATTTCTAAATTGAAAAAGAAACAATAGGTATGCAGAAAGATATGGTGACTTTTCAAATACCTTTATAAGAATATCAAGGCAATGTGTCATTTCAGACTACTATTAAAAACTTCTATTGATTACAGTGACATTTGTTGTTTAGAAAAAAGTAGCACTTTATTTTCTTATATTAGTTTTACTGGTTGAGGGGGGCATTACTAACTTTGTTTTGTATAGAGCTATTGTGGGTTTTTTTTTTTTTTGCACTTTGCTTGTGCTTGATATATTTATTATTTTGAGAAATAATTGTAAACTAATAAAAGTTTTACATTCCCTGAAAGAAATTGTGGCATAATTTGAATGAATTCTTTTTTCTTGGCCAAGTTTCCTTTGTTTTTTAAAAGTTGCTAAGATGAGAATAAAATCTATGTTGAGACTTCTGTTTTAGAAACATAAGAATTTTTTAGCATAGTCCCTTAGGCTGATTATCATCTGACTTTAAAAAGTACAAGCCTTTTTTATTATAATTTAATGGAATAGACATCTTGAAATAAAAGCAATATTTTATAGGATACCATTGTATGTATGGGCTTCCCTGGTTGCTCAGTGGTAAAGAATCTGCCTGCCAATGCAGGAAATGTGGGTTTGATTCCTAGGTCAGTAAGATCCCCTGGAGAATGAAATGGCAACCCACTCCTATTCCTGCCTAGGAAATCCCATGGACAGAGAAGCCTACACCAATAATTGTAGATATGCTTTTTTTCCTATCTGCTCAATTACTTTTAAATGGGATAAATGAACCCAGAAGAGATGGCTTTACTACCTTTAGGGAAAATAGTACCACATATTAATGAAGTTTTAAGTTCCAAAACAATTAAGAATGTTGAAAAATAAGCAAAGAAAATTAAAACAACTTTATCAGAAACAACAAACATATCATCAGATGTGTTCTGAAGTGGTTAAGTTTGCTGGCCTTTAGGTTTAGTTTACTTCATGAAACTAGAATTATAGTATAACAAAAATGCCAATTTGGATGAGATCAGCCTTGTTTTCCCTATAGGATTGTTCTAATAATATAAATCAGAAATTTCAATAATTCACATGATATACAAATGAATCTTTCCTGTGTCAACACACTTTTCACTCTACACAGTCTAATTTTTATCATATACATTAATTCAAGAACTTTACCACATTGTAAGCTTATCAGAACTTTTCTTCTGCATATTTAATTCAAAGCAGTTCTTACAATGTTGATACTCAGAGCTTATGGAAATAGTAGTTGTTCAGATGAAAGTAATTACATTTAGAACTCAGTATCTAAGATGGCTGTATATTTGTTTATTTTCCCACATGATCAAGACTGTTCCATTCCAGAAGACAGCTTTCCAGAATCACAAATGTACCAGGGACCCCAGGTAGGCTTTTCTACTTATCAGTAAACAGAAACATTAATGATGGCAAAGGATGCAGTACATAAAAGGTTGGCCCTATGTCTCAGGCTAGAGATCTATTTATTTGTTCTTCATCTGTGGCAGAAAGTTACTGTAATTTTTCATAATGCTTCTTTGAAGAAAACTGATATCACTTCATGGAAATCCTACTGGCTCCTAATCTGTCATTGTAGTCCCCAATGGAAAAGCACTTGTAAATGTGCATTTATCAAAAAAGCATAAGTTCAATTATTGCTGCTCCCATACTGTCATCAAGTTGTTATTACAATAGCATTTATTGAAAAACATCTGAAATTTCTGATGATACCTTACTGCCATTAGAAAATTCAGATAGACAGCTAAATAGATATAGTCAGTTCTTGTTAATTGCAAGTTATGTTCTGTAAGAAAATCACCACAAACACTGATTTGGTAAATACTGAAGAACTGCTCTTAGAAGTATAGGGTTAGGTTCCTGCCAACCTCTGCTCTTAACATTTCTATCAACTTATAAGTAGGTAACTTGTTTTAGGCATGGTGCTGTTTAAAGATATATTTTGATATACATTTCATTGTATAATATTGATTCCCTAGCATTAAACTCAAGGCCAACATTACTGCTACTCATATATGAACAAAGCTTACAAAAACACTTATTTTCTTTGCATGTCACATAACAGCTTTCTTACAGTAGGAATAGTAGATAACCTTTTAGCACTATGACTAGTGTCCATTTTAAACAGCAAAATCACTAACAAAAACACAAAAATCTGAGAAACATGTTACAAAATAGATTGTGAAAAGGACAACAGTTTTGCATATGATAGCTACAAGAAGGCAGAGTGTTGCTGTTTCTATCAGCTGGAAATGTGTACATTAACAGTCAAATGTTTTGCTGCTTTTAGCAAAATATTTTGAGTATGAGTGTGTTTTAGCAAAATATCTGAGTATGAGTGTGAAAATTACATGAATGTTGATTTGGGACTATATACAAATTTTAGTGAGTAAACAAATTCACAAATATGGAATCCTCAAATGGTAAGGATAGACTGTAGGTAGGTAGACAAATAGACTCTTTTGTGTTTGGTTTTGTTTCTTCTGCTATAACAATTTTTAGTTCCCAAATTTATAAATGTTTACTTCTTTATATAGGTATTATGCTATAATGCATAATCTAATGCATTTCATAGTACTTTTTCTTATTATAAAGTAAAAAGTGTTTATTATTGAAAAGACCCTGAAAAATACTGAAATATTTGAAATGAAACAAGTTACAAAGAATCATGATATTTAATGGTGTATCAAGTCAGAAAAATCTACACCATGTATGTCTTTGGCTGTTTTAAATTAATGTTAATCTTATTGGGCTTTATACTGTTCTCCTTTTTCTTCTCATTATAAAGAAATTATAATAATTCCATTTTCTTAATTTTTTCCTCTATTTTGGATTATTATTGAAATTTGAGGTTAAAAGTTAATTATTTTTTAAGGCTCTTAGTTAATAAAAATGGTTAAATAAACTTACATTCTCCATATGCTTATAGTGTAAATTTGTGCTCATTTCATCTCACCACTTTTTCCTGCCATTGGATATAATCATTAATACACATACACACATATACTCATAAACATACTTCCCACTATGAAATTTAGGTAGGCATTAACATTTTATTTTTTGTGTTACATCTATATAATTGTCTTTAAAATGAATTTTTAACATTTTTTTACCATTTACTTTCCCAGTTCTGAATGGCAGAATTTTTTTGTCTTATTCATTTCTATGAACTCTTTTTGAATTAGTCCTTTCTCTATCACATGTATGGGCTTCTCAGGTGGTTCAGTGGTAAAGAATCTGCCTGCCAAATCAGGAGATGCAAAAGCCGTGAATCTGAATCCCTGGGTCGAAGAGTCCCAGGAGTAGGAAACGACAACCCACTCCAGTGTTCTTGCCTTCCAGAAAATTCCAGGGACAAAAAAGACTAGTGGGCTGCATGCAGTCCATGAAGTCATAAAGAGTTAGCCGTGACTGAGCATTATCATATTATATCAAATTATTTCTCGCAGTTTATCATTACAACTTTGTGGCTAAATGCTTATCAATATTCATTATTTCTGTCTTCCCTATGTTCAGAGAAATCCTATATATTGCCTCAAACTCATCCTTTAAAATCAATCCCTTCTCAATTAATGGTCATTCACCCCTCTCAGACTCTATCTTTAACACATTTGCAGTCACTCTTGAAATTTCTCTTTCCATCATATTCTATCTGTAAATTCTGACAGAACATACTTATTCCAGTTAGTTCCCACCATCACCAATGCTAACAATTCACTCTGTGTTACCATCAGTTCTCATCTGGCTTATTTTAGTATCTTTATGACTGACCTCCTAACTTCCACCTTTCCACATTTGCCCCTAGTCTATTTTCCACACAGTTGCCAAAGTGATCCTATTAAAATGTCAGGTTAGATCAGATCAACCCCACAAAACTTTCTCCATAAAAGCCAAAACCCTAAAATAGCCTACTAGAGCTTCTTGATTTATAAACTCTTGAAACTCAAGTCCCATCATTCAACCTTATCATCACTCTTCTAAAACACAATGGTCTCTGTTCCTCCTCAATCATGTCAGGTTCATGCCTTCAGTTCAGGGCTTTGTACTGGCTTTTCCCTATACCTGGAATGTATTAGGGAGTGAGTTGCTTGAAATCACTTGAAAACAACATCTCTACTCATTTATTATTACACTTACTATTTTCAGATGAACTTAAAGGTGACACATGTATTCCCAATTAATAATACATTTAGTTAAAATCATTAATGCTCCTTTTGTAAGCTTCATGCTCAGTCAGGTACGTCTGACTCTTTATGAGCCCCCTGCCAGGCTCCTCTGTCAATGGAATTTTCTAGGCAAGAAACCATTGGAGTGGGTTGCCATTTCCTCTTCCAAGAGATCTTCCTGACTCAGGGACTGAATGCACATCTCATATGTGTCCTACATTGGCAAAATAAAGCTACATTAATGATCTAAAACAGTCTTTGCATTATGGACTATTTTGTCACAGAATCTTAGCAGCACATAATAGTCCTGAAAAAGTAATCAATCCTGAACACATGAATTAGTTTTAAAATAGCCCATCCTATTAAAAGATTCACTTTAAATAAATCACATTTTTTCATTTTTAATACATTTTATCAAAATGTATGCCTTATGGTGTTTTGCTCAGTTATACTAGTTCTATTTTCAATAACAATCTTGAAGATTTTTTTTTAACATCTACAGGATTTTATCACATTAAAGTTAAAACTAAGGTTATATTTTATTTACATATTTTGGTATGTTTGCAATCAGAGGATCAGTGCACATTCAAATGTAAATCAGTGTGACTTTCAAGGGAAAATTACAAATAAGGTATCTAAAAGTTTTTACTATTATGGAAGAACATATTCAAACATTTATAAATGAATGATCGTGGGTATGATTAGTTTCATTTGTCAGCTCGGCTTTGTTATGGCACCTTGCTGTTTGATCAAACACTAGCATAGATGTTGGTGGAAAGATAATTTCATAATTCATTGATTTTATGTAAAGCAGATTACTTTCCTTAACATGGATGGATCTCATCCAATTAGCTGAAGATCTTGAAAGAAAAAGACTGAGACTACCCAAAGTTGAAGGAATTCTACCACAGGAATTCCACATAGACTTATTGCCTATTTGTTTGATGAACAGATTTCAGAGACTAGACTCCATCAACAGACAAAAATCAGTTGTTTTTCTGTACACTAACAATAATTCAATAAATAAATTAAGACACTAATTCCATTTACAAGGGGCTTCTGAGGTGGTGCTAGTGGTAAATAACCCACCTGCAAATGCAGGAGATGTAAGAGATGCGGGTTCAATCCCTGGGTTGGGAAGATCCCCTAGAGAAAGGCATGACAACTCACCCCAGTATTTTAGCCTGGAGAATCATATGGACGGAGAAACTTGGCGGACTACAGTCAATAGGGTCAAAGGGAGTCAGACATGACTGAAGTGACTTAGCATGCATGCATAAAAAGAAATATTTAGAAATAAAATTAATAAATAAAGCAAAATAAAATTGTACATTGAAAACTACAAATCTAAAAAAATATTAAAGAAGACAGAAATAAATGGTAAGACATGCCACATTTAAGAATTTGAAGAATACTGTTAAAATATTTGTATGATGCAAAGAGAGTTACAAAGTCAATACAATCCACATAAAAAGCTCAATGGTAATTTTTACAGAAACAAACAAACAAAATCTAAAATTCACATGAAACTTCCAAAGATCCTAAATAGCCAAAAAACTATTGAGAAAAAAGAACCAAGTTGGAGGTCTTACACTTCCTGATTTCAAAACATATCACAAAGCTATAGAATTAAAACAGTATGATATTGGCACAATGACAGAAATATAGACCAATGGAACTGAACAGAAGCTCACAAATAAATACATGTATATACAGTCAACTGATCTTCAGGAAGAATGCTAAGAATATACAACAGGGAAAGATCAGTCTCATTAACAAATGGTGTTGGTAGTGACTCACTTTATTTTTTTTATTTTTTATTTTTTTTGCTTTTTTTAAAAAAAAAATTTATTATTTGGAGGCTAATTACTTCACAACATTTCAGTGGGTTTTGTCATACATTGACATGAATCAGCCATGGAATTACATGTATTTCCCATCCTGATCCCCCCTCCCACCTCCCTCTGATGTAAGGACACACATAGACTGAAAGTGAAAGTATACAAAGTAAAGATATACAGACTGAAAGTGTGTATACAAACACATAAGAAATCTCCAAATAAATGACCTAAAAATAGGTTTTCCTCAGGTCAGAAAGCTTTGTTGTGACACTATCATTGCATAATTAAAAATGAAAAATATAAATTCATGTCACACTGAAATACTGTCAGCTTCCTATCAGTTTTCAAGGACTGCTTTATCATTCAAAATAAATGATACAACTTCTCATAAAATCTCAGTTCTGTTTGAAGAACTTTTATATAAATGCTGACAGATTCTATGAAGCCATTCTATGCGAAGACTAAATTCAAATTCATATTGACATGTTTTCATGTTAAAAATGTTGTAATAATAATTCATGTTTTATATTAATATATATTTATTTATATAGTATTTATATATAAAGAATATATATCAAAATTATTGTATAATATATAATTGAATGGCACTCTGGTGTTTATAAGCATTGCTTATGTTTATTTTCTACATCACTCATTATGTCTGTTGGAGAAATTGGCTTTTGTATATCATACAGTATAATAAATTATTCTGATTTATTAGTCTGTTCTTCCAATGCATAAACATATAAATTTTTGTATACTGGCAAGTCATATTTGCTTACTGATTCTTAAACTCACAAAATATATCAGTTTTAAAGGCACTTATTTGGACATTATCTGAACATACAGATTGCTTGGGTATATAAATTATTTATTTATTTAATAAAGTTGGGCTTAGAAAAGGATGAGAATTTAGAAATAGGGTTTAAAAAGGAAGAGGAACCAGAGATCAAATTGCCAACATTTGCTGGATCATAGATAAAGCTAGGGAATTCCAGAAAAACATCCATTTCTGTTTCATCAACTATACCAAAGCTTTTGACTGAGTGTATTGGAGTGGGTAACTGTTTCCTTCTCCAGGGGATCTTCCCAACCCAGGGATTGAACCCAGGTCCCCCACATTGCAGGCAGATTCTTTACCAGCTGAACCACCAGGGAAGCCCAAGAATACTGGAGTGGGTAATCTATCCCTTCTCCAGTGGATTTTCCCAACCCAGGAGTTGAACCGGGGTCTCCTGCAATGCAGGCAGATTCTTTACCAGATGAGCTACCAGGGAAGCCCTATAAATAGGGTAATAAACTGTGAAAAGCTCTTAAAGAGATGGGAATACCAGACCATCTTACCTGTCTCCTGAGAAACCAGTATGTGGGTCGAGAAGCAACAGTCAGAACCCTGTATGTAACAACTGATTGGTTCAAGATTGAGAAAGGAGTATGGCAGATCTGTCTGCTGTCACCCTATTTGTTTAACCTATATGCTGAGCACATCATGAAAAATACCAGGCTGGATGAATTACAAGCTGGAATTAAGACATGCAGGAGATAATCAACAACCTCAGATATGCGGATGATACCACTCTGCTGGCAGGAAGGGAAGTGAACTAAAGAGCCTCTTGATGAGGGTGAAGGAAGAGAGTAAAAGAGCCAGTTTAAACTAAATATTAAAAGAAACTAAGATCATGGCATCCAGCCCCATTACTTCATGGCAAATAGAGGGGAAAAAGGTGGAAGTAGTGACAGATTTCCTCTTCTTGGGCTCTAAACTCACTGAAGATGGTGAGTGAAGCCATGAAATCAGAAGACATTTGCTTTTTGGCAGGAAACCTATGACAAACCTAGACAGTGTGTTGAAAAGCACAGATATAACTGTTGACAAAGTCCATATAGTCAAAGCAATAGTTTTCCCAGTAACTATGTACATTGTGAGAGCTGGACCATAAAGGTGGAGTGAGAAAGAATTGGTGCCTTCTAACTGTGTTGTTAGAGGATACTCCCGAGAGTCCCTTGGACAGCAAGTAAATCAAACTGGTCAATATTAAGGGAAACCCACCCTGAATACTCACTGGAAGGACTGATGCTGAAGTTGAAACTCCAGTATTTTGGACATCTGATGCAAAATGTTGACTCATTGGAAGAGTCCCTGAAGCTGGAAAAGATGGAGGACAGAAGGAGAAGATGGGCATCAGAGGATGAGATGGCTGGAAGGCATCACTGATGCAATGGAAATGAACTTGGGTAAACTTCAAGATGGTGAGAGACAGAGGCCAGGCTTGCTGCAGTCCATGGGGTTGCAAAGAGTCCAACACAACTGGGTGACTGAACAAAAACAAGTGTCTTTTACTAAAATGCATTGTGCCAGGTATAAGGGAATCTAAGTAAAGTGAAGAGGAACTAAAAAGCCTCTTGATGAAAGTGAAAGAGGAGAGTGAAAAAGTTGGCTTAAAGCTTAACATTCAGAAAACTAAGATCATGGCATCTGGTCCCATCACTTCATGGCAAATAGATGGGGAAACAGTGGAAACAGTGTCAGACTTTATTTTTTTGGGCTCCAAAATCACTGCAGATGGTGACTGCAGCCATGAAATTAAGACACTTACTCCTTGGAAGGAAAGTTATGACCAACCTAGATAGCATATTAAAAAGCAGAGACATTACTTTGACAACAAAGGTCCGTCTGGTCAAGGCTATGGTTTTTCCAGTGGTCATGTATGGATGTGAGAGTTGGACTGTGAAGAAAGCTGAGCACCGAAAAACTGATGCTTTTGAACTATGGTGTTGGAGAAGACTCTCTAGAGTCCCTTGGACTACAAGGAGATCCAACCAGTCCATCCTAAAGGAGATCAGTCCTGGGTGTTCATTGGAAGGACTGATGCTGAAGCTGAAACGCCAGTACTTTGGCCACCTCATGTGAAGAGTTGACTCATTGGAAAAGACCCTGATGCTGAGATGGATTGGGGGCAGGATAAGATGGCTGGATGGCATCACTGACTCGATGGGCATGAGTTTGAGTAAACTCCAGGAGTTGGTGATGGACAAGGAGGCCTGGTGTGCTGTGATTCATGGGGTAGCAAAGAGTCGGACACAGCTGACAGACTGAACTGAACTGAAGTGAAGTGTTAGATATGCTGCTCATCATACTATTTCAATGGCTATTAAAAATTTTTACTTACTATAATTCGTCTGGCCAGTTCCATTTTATAAGCAATGTTTACAATGTATACTAACAATTCTTAAATTCTCGTATTAAATATGGTTAAGGAAGAGATTGGCCAGGTGTCTCCTTTGAAGAAATATAACTCCCAGAGAATATGTAGTAAGGAATCTCCCTACACAGCTAACCCACAAGAAAGTTCCAACCTGACTGAAGGCACACAGTTCTATACCTTGGCTGGAGAAAGTATATTTAAATGAACTTTGAAGAGAAGGAGGAGTGATGTTCTAAACCATACAGCCAGAAGCAGAGTCTACAAGGCATAAGAAAAATTATGAGGGATCCCTCAAAGAATAAATAGCTTATTCAAAATGAAGGACTTATACCACAATTAAATAGAAGGTATATCTGTAAATATAGAAAGGAACATATCACTCTTTCTTAGATTTCATGGGAAGGTGTAGATGATAGGATCATGGGAAGCAAAGAAATGGCCTTGCTTGTATTTTCAGTTAGCGGTCAGGTAAAATTGGTGAATTTCCTTTTATAAATATGTGGGAGAGAGCAAAAGAAGGCAGATTAAGTGACAATCTGATAAATCATTGTAGTATTCTTTCCAGTAATTCTAGGTGGTAAAAAATAATGCATATAGAAAAGGATACTCAAAAAAGATATTTTTAAAAGTAAATTAATACAGAAGATGGGGCATCGAGATGAAAAAATAAAATGTCAGAGATGGCCAGAAATGGAAGATACAGTTGTCATGTATAAATACAAATATATAATCATAAAATCTTAGATCTAAGTGGCTAACAGATTCTTAAACATGAAGCTGAAACTTGGAAACTGTAGAATTTCTCACCCTCACTGACAATGTACATTTGGTACTCATTTGCATTATCTATTTACACAGTGTTTGAAGAGTCAGACAGAAAGGCAAAAGAACAATAATATCCTCAAAATGTGTTCTTAAGGGCATTTTTCAGAATGTAGTCTAAGGTGGTGGAGTAGAAAGATGTGCACAAAGAAAAAATGCAATGAAATAGGAGAAAACAACAGAATGGGAAAGGCTAGAGTTCTCTTCAAGAAAATTAGAGATACCAAGGGAACATTTCATGCAAAAATGGGCACAATTAGAAACATTATGGACCTAACAGAAGCAGAAGATATTAAGAAGAGGTGAAGAATACACAGAACTATACAAAAAAGATCTTCATTACACAGATAACCACAATGGTGTGATCACTCACCTAGAGCCAGACATTCTGGAATGTGAAGTCCAGTGGGCCCTAGGAAGCATCACTATGAACACAGCTGGTGGAGGTGATGAATTCCAGTTGAACTCTTTCAAATCTTAAAAGATGATGCTGTTAAACTGCTGCACTCAATATGCCAGCAAATTCGGAAAACTCAGCAGTGGCCACAGGACTGGATAAGGTCAGTTTTCATTCCAATCCCAAAGAAAGGCATTGCCAAAGAATGGTCAAACTACCACACAATTGCACTCATTTCACATGCTAGCAAAGTAATCCTCAAAATTCTCCAACCTAGGCTTCAACAGAACATGAACCATGAACTTCAAGGTGTTCAAGCTGGTTTTAGAAAAGGCAGAGGGACCAGAGATCAAATTGCCAACATCTGCTGGATCATAGAAAAAGCAAGAGAATTCCAGAAAAACATTTACTTCTGCTTCATTGACTACGCTAAAGCCTTTACCATGTGGATCACAACAAACTGAAAAATTCTGAAAGAGATGAGTATACCAGACCACCTTACCTGCCTCCTGAGAAATCTGTGTGCAGGTGAAGCAGCATCAGTTAGAACCAGACATGGAACAACAGACTGGTTCACAATTGGGAAAGGAGTACATCAAGGCTGTTATTGTCACCCTGCTTATGTAACTTATATGCAGAGTACATCACAAAAAATGCTGGATTGGATGAAACACAAGCTGGAATCACGATGGCTGGGAGAAAAATCAATAACCTCAGGTATGCAGATGTAACTACCCTAATGGCAGAAAGCAAAGAGGAACTAAAGAGCCCCTTGATGAAAATAAAAGAGGAGAGTGAAAAAGCTGGTTTAAAACTCAACATTCAAAAAACTAAGATCATAGCATCATCCAGGCCCATCACTTCATAGCAAATAGATGGGGAAACAATGCAACAGTTGAATACTTTTTCTTCTTCTGCTCCAAAATCACTGCAAATGGTGACTGCAGCCATGAAATTAAAATGCACTTACTCTGTGGAAGAACAGCTATGACCAACCTAGGCAGCATATTAAAAAGCAGAGACATTACTTTGCCAACAAAGGTCCGTCTAGTCAAAGCTATGGTTTTTCCAGTGGTCATGTATGAATGTTAGAGTTGAACTATAAACAAAGCTGAGCACCAAAGAATGTTGCTTTTGAACTGTGGTGTTGGAGAAGACTCTTAATAGTCCTGTGGACTGCAAGGCAATCCAATCAGTTCATCCTAAAGGAAATCAGCCCTGCATATACATTGGAAGGACTGATGCTGAAGCTGAAGCTCCTTTAGTTTGGACACCTGATGCGAAGAACTGACTTATTAGTAAAGACCCTGATGCTGGGAAAGATTGAAGGCAGGAAGAGAAGGGGACAACAGAGGCTGAGATGGTTGGATGGCATCACTGACGTGTTGGACATGAATTTGAGTAGGCTCTGGGAGTTGGTGATGGACAGGGAAGCCTGGTATGCTGCAGTCCATGGGGTCACAAAGAGCTGGACATGACTAAGTGACTGAACTGACTGACTTGGGAGCATTTTTCAGACACAGTTATAAGTGCTGATCCAGATGTGACCTGTGTGACCTAACAGATCAATCCAGCTTTTGGAATATGATATGGTTCTATTTATCATGCATTTTAAAATATCTCTTTCAACCATTCTCTCTTCCCACTTTCCCCCTCTTTTTCATAAACCTATGCTATTTGGACAAAGTTGCAAATTTTTAATTAAGTTTTAATCAAAGCTGAAATGAACACAGACAGAAGAGCAAGACAATCAGAATTGTACAGCAAAGGGAATATAGCTAATATTTTATAAAAACTTCAAATGGTGTAGAAGCTATAAAATATGGAATACTATGTAGTATACCTGAAACTAATATTATAAATCATCTACAGTTCAAACTCTTCTATAGTATAAAGGAACTGTAAGTAAAGTATGTGGTTTGTTCATTTTCCTTCCTCAAAGTATAATAAATGGACTAGCATTTAGAATATCACTTATTATGAAAAAATGTTGAAAATTTTAGTGTTTCCAAAATGCATGGATTATTTCTCCTCAACTGTGTATTGTGCATGTGTGTAAGTGTTTGCATCTGTCCTTAATAATTAAATATTTATGAGCTGTAAGTTATCTAAGTCTATAATATGTATGAATTCTATATTGTTAGCACATTCTATTTGGTTGGCCAAAAATTTGTTCAGGTTTCTTTATAACATCTTATGGAAAAATGCAAACAAACTTTTTGGCCAACCTAATATACTGTTACACAAATTAACTAGATTAAAGGTTAAAATATTTTTGTATGTACTTTTGGGTCCCTGAAAATATCTAGCAAGTGCAATAATAAACTTATTTGAAAAGTAAGAAATGAATAAATACATATTATCTTTGTGACTAAAAGTGTAAATTTTCAAGATAACTAAAAAGTGTACTCTTTTTTAGATTAAAAATAGAGTTTTTCTTTGACAAGTGCTAGGTTAAAATATTACCTTGAATTAACCAAGACTGCTCTCTCAGGAAAGACAAAAGTTTAATCTTGTATGCTTGGTTGATTGGGATCTGCTAACTAAAATTCTTTAAGCTGTTTCAGTAATTAACACAAAAAGTACACAGATCAATGTGTGGTAGGTACCAATGACCACCATGTATTCTATATATATCAGTAGTAGCATGCATATTTGTTGACCCTAATTTAATTCATTTATGAAGCATATTTCTCTATGGAACTATAGAACATCAAATTTCAAATGTGAAAAATAGTTACAACAGAGGCTCAGAGAACAGGTAAGACTTAGAGAAGAAAAGGAAGATACAGTTAACCTTTTGCAGGCTGGTGGAAATGTTAGAATTCTTAAGAAAACATAAGTGAAAAATATACACATAGAACACTATTCATTGGACGTTAGTATCAAATATAGGAGGTACCATGACAACAGATTTTATTCTTAAATGCACTTCTAAGTAATCTCGCCTGGCCTTGCATTACCTTTGCTGTATTTCCTCCATTCTGACTCTATTTTTAACCTCTCTTCACTTATAATTCTACAAAAAAGGATCTGTGATTGCTGTTTCCTTTCTGCATCTTTAGTTCTTCTCAAGTAACTGCTCTTTTACTTTAAAACCTATCACTAATGAAATTGTTTTCTTCAAGGTTACCAATGATCTCCAAATTGCTAAATTTGATAGCTTTTATAATTGTTCTTGGCCTCTGCAGAATTTGACAATGTCAAAAATCCATTTCTATTAATAAAAGTTATACTCTCTATCCATGAAAATTTGTTCTCTTTGTTTTATACTGAATCTCCAGGGTCTTTTACTAGGTCACCCAAAATGTATTATCTTCTTTTTTTATTTCTTTAACATTACTTATCGAGCTCTAAGTATTTGTCATGATCCTTATGAGTATGGGAAAATAAGACTTGCCCTCAGTGAGCTAATGGTCCAGTTGGGTTGTTAGGAATATAGAGAAGTATATAGTGTTCAAGTGAAAGAATGCAAACACACATTTCTGAGGTAACAAAAGATACTTTCTGTATTTAAAAAAGTTTCAGAATTAAGTGATTAGTGGACACTGGGCTTCATGTTGAAAAAAATGTCATTAATTTGAAAAGTTGCTTACTCATCCCTGATATCAATACAATAAATATTCATTGATGGGATAATGAATTGTATCTATCTCAGAAAACAAAGAGAACCTTCTTTGAGAGGAGACTATTACACTTTTGGCTTCCCTGGTGGCTCAATGGCAAAGAATTTGCCTGCAATTCAGGAGACATGGGTTTGATTCCTGGGTTAGGCAGATCCCCTGGGGAAGGAAATGGCAACCCACTCCAGTATTCTTGCCTGGGAAATCCCATGGACAGAGGAGCCTATCAGTCTATAGTTCATGGGGTCGCAAAAGAGCTGACATGACTAGCAACTAAATAACAGTGTACTTATTGATACATTTAAGTATATAAAATTTAGGAAAACAAATCAAAATTTCACAAATTCACATATGATTATCATCAAATGATGTGTTTTATTACTCCTCTAATTTTCAAGCATTAGTCCAAAAAGTTTTCTGAAGGATGATTAATGTGGTCAAGTGGACTGATTATTGGAAATAATAACATGTAGTACATATACTGAGCTGTGATTTATAGATCACTCTCAGTTAAAAAGCTGTACAGGAAATCATAAAAATTGTATGTTTTTCATTTTTTATAAAAACAGACTTTATTACATTTGAATATAGTGTTCAAAGTAAAACAATTAACAAGTAAAGAAAAAAGAATAAGATAAGCATGACCCTTTTTATTGTCTTCTGTTTTTGCCGCTATTCTGTGTAGCCTTTATTGACGATATTCTTTTAAAACAATCAAAATATCAATAAATATTTTTGCTTGGTCAATATAAAGTTTTCCTTGATGAAGCCAAATGGGTTGCAGTTATAAAGGCAATATCACATTGATAAACCTGAAATAGAAACATTTCAAAGAGTACATGTGTGTGCTTAGTCACTCAGTCGTGTCCGACTCTTTGCAACGCCATGGAATGTAGCCCGGACAGTCTATCCATGGGATTCTCCAGGAAGAATACTGGAGTGGGTTGCCATTTCCTTCTCCAAGGGATCTTCCTGACCCAGGGATCAAACCCAGGTCTCCTACATTGCAGGCAAATTCTTTACCATCCGAGCTACCAGGGAAGCCCAAACAATTCTGTCTGAATCAAATGTCAAAGGTTCATGACCTTAATTTCTTTGAAATGATGTCTTGAAACTTCTCAGGCTGTGAGAATATTACACCAGTTATTTAAATTTTATGATTTACACTGATGTCAATTACAAAAAATTGAAAACCCTGAGCCACAATTATGTTAATTATAGTAAGGGAAATCAAGGATAAAGATGAACTGTGCTGCTTCATGGAAAGATATTGCTTCACAGATCTAAATATAACTTAAAGAATTAATAAAAGCAAAGAGAATTTATTATATAATGTGGATATTACTTTGGGATATAAATCAAAATAATGATAATTAGATATTAATTGATGAGAAAATACAATTTTGAAATACTAATTGGTCTCTAAAGATATGAACTATTTAAGACTTTGCACAATTAAGAAATAGTTATTTAACAACTGAATTTTATGGCATTCCATGGAACTTTACATAAATTAAAATATAAATAAACATAGTACCTTTGAAGCAAATAATTTTTAGCACAGTGGTATTTTAATTGTTTCTAATAATATGATTAGAAACAATTGTATCTAATTGTTTCTAATGATACACCTTAATCAGGAAAAAAACTTTTGACACTGTGGTCTCAATAACTGTTATTATTTATTAATATATTATATTCAGGCATTATTTAATTGCTGTACTTTGTCCATCATAAAATAGACACAATGTAGAAATGAGGAAGATTTGCTTGATATCATCAAGTTGTATATGCCCTGCCTTAAAGACTATTACTTTGAGAAAAACAACTGTATCAATGTATCAAAAGCTAATTCCTAAGCTTAAGGTCCTGTATTACCCATAGAAACCTAGAGCTCTTTATTGCTGTTTCCAAGAATCTAAAGGCTATTTAAACAATATGAAGGAGATTGTTTCAAGCAGAGTCCATCTGTCAAAAATATCCCTAATATTTTTCCAAAGGTATCTTACAACTGCTGAGCTCATATTAGGTAGCAGTGGAAAGAACTATTGCAAGATAAACATAAGTACAGATCTTATAAGATATAGTGTCAAGGACTTCCTCTCCAATTCAAAGAATATTTGATATACTCCATATAAGTAAAGTTAAAATGTTTGATCATCTTTATTCTACAGATGAAACAGGTAAAGTCAGGAAGTTAAAGTGAAAGTGAAGTCACTCAGTCATGTCTGACTCTTTGTGATCCCATGGACTATAGCCTGCCAGGCTCCTCCATCCATGGGATTCTCAGAAGTGGGTTGCCATTTCCTTCTCCAGGAAATCTTCCTGACCCAGGGATCAAACCACTGTCTCCCACATTGCAGGCTGACTCTTAAATGCCCCCTCTAAAAGTTGGTTTATCAAAAAGATGCATGACAATATTTAAAATGGTGAAATGGAAATTAGAAACAAGAGTTTCTATAAACTATCACGTATAAAAAAAATAAACTACAAGGTTATACAGTACAACACAGTGAATATAGCCAATATTTTATAACTACAAGTAGAATATAACCTTTAAAAATTGTGAACGACTATGTTATACACCCAAAACAGATCTAATACTGTACATTGACTACTCCTCAAAAGTAAAAAAAAAAAAAAAAAAAAGAAGAAGAAATAAATAAAGGTTCCTGTCTCTCAGAGCAATGAGTGAGAGAATTGAGTCAATGTTTTTAAAAATCACTAATGAAGAAAAAGCCAACAATCTCTTTATATTTTGGTTTCAACCTAGGATCAACTGTAGAATTTGACTACAAACATAATATCACATTATAGTATCAAGTACTTGGAAGCAAAGTAAAAATCTAAGTCAATATTTCTGTACGAATTTGTGGGGGTTGCTTTATAGTTTACTCCTTGAAAGTAAAGGTGAAAGTCAGTCATGTCTAACTCTATGTGATCCCTTGGATTATACAGTTCATGGAATTTTCTAGGCCAGAATACTGGAGTGGGTAGCCTTTCCCTTCTCCAGGAGATCTTCCCAACCCAGGTCTCCCACACTGCAGGCAGATTCTTTACCAGCTGAGCCACAAGGGAAGCCCAGTTTACTCCTTATTGTGTAGTCATTTCAAAGGGAAGTTGCCCATCTAAAGTGAAGCTGAACTTAAGGCTTGCTTTTCTAGCCACTACACAGCCTAGAAAACAAAATTAGATTTATTTTGTTGCTGCTGCTCTTGTCTTTTCCTCAACCTTGATTACATTGATTACATTCTGATATTTGGAGGAATAAATGATTTACCTGGTAAGTGTATGAAATGGAAGTCAAAACAGGAACAGGGATAATGGTGTTGCCTGATGCAAACTGTTGAGAATACCCTTCTACCAGAAAGTGATCCCCATCAAGAAGAAATGCAGAAATAGATGTCAACCTGGTTCTTGAAGCAAAAATTGAGTAATAATTTCATGCTTTTGATAAAAGGATTGTTACAAAAGAAAAACACAAAGCATTGATTTTGACCACATGAACGATGTCAATTTGTTGATATTGTTAAAATTAATGTGTTAATCGAACTGAATTTGCAAGGAACATGCAGATATTTCAATCCTGAATTATTGTCCATCTTGTCTTTTTGCACTCAGAGCTTTGATTAGTACATCTATATTCAGAAGAGACCTTACTGTTTTTTTAAACATTTATTTTTAATTGAAGAATAATTCCTTTACAATGTTGTAGTGGTTTCTGACATACAACTACATGAATCAGCTGATAAGTATATGTACATCCCTTCCCTCCTGAGCCTGTCTCTCACCCCCTCCATCCCCCTAGGTTATCACAGAGCACCAGGCTGAGCACCCTGTGTTGTGTGTTATACAACAACTTCCCACTAGCTATATTTACACAGAAGAGACCCTACTCTAACTATATGGTAAATTCTTTGAAATACAAACATAAATGATAACAAAATATTTAGAATTTCACATAAAGGTTTCATAAGGATTTCTCACTTAACTGTATTTAAATAAAAAAATAATAAAGTGGGTTTATTATTACAGGTATTTTATACATACCCTATGTTGATTTTCTATTTTATGAACGCTTCATGTGATACATAGGCTTATTTTATTAGAATTGTATTTAATATAGGAAAAATGTTACTCTGTATAGATATTTCTGATCTATCACCATAGCCACACTGATTAGATTAATCTGCTTTTCTGTATTACTAAATTTATTCACATGCTGAAAAATAAAGATTTTCAACATGTGGTTGTCATTCAACTAGATTTCTTTCCAGTTCTGCTTGCAAACTTAATTTCAGGCATAAATTACATTAAAAAAGAAAATGATCTATTAGGTAGCAACATTTCTCTTGAGTGCTCCAAGATCAAACTCATCTTGATGATTATATTTCATTTATTCTTTGGTACAGGTTAGGAAGATCATTCTCATTTTTAATATTGTTAGCTTTACTTTAAAAGTACAGAAACATTTCCAGGTAATAAAACATGTTTACCAAGTTACATTGCCTCAAGGCTACACCACCTACACCATATAGAGATGATCAGATGAAACCATCATTCTTTACAACAGCCCTGTCATAAATGTTTACTGAAATGGTGCTGTCAGACTGCCTGAAATAAAGTAGGCCAGAGTCCTTGCACATAACATTTCAGACTTCTATTCTGTGGCTACCCTGTGCCATCCCTCAAACTCCCTGTGGTGGAACTCACAAAAACTGGTAACGAAGCAGATCTTTGGTCAGCAGATGAGCAATATGTCAATTTCATTTATTTCAGAAGACAGAATGTAGGCTAATCTTTAACCAGAGTAACAAGCATTCGAGCAAAAACCTTTCCAATGTAAAACGTAATTTGTCATCACTTTGATGGCCAAACTGAAGTAGCACACAATGTATATTTATTTAATTCTTTTGAATCTGCTTTTTTAGTCTGAGATGGATAATCACATAATAATGAATATAATTTAAAAAAGTGGAGCAATTGTTTCAAAAACAGAGAAAATCTAGTTTTAAATATGGTAAAAAAAAAAAAAAAAAACCAGTCCCTAACAAATATTTTTCCTTCTATAGCTTCAGTTCATTTTAGTTCAGTTCAGATGCTCAGTCATGTCCGACACTTTGTGAACCCATGGACTGCAGAACGCCAGGCCTCCCTGTCCATCACCAACTATGGAGTTTACTCAAACTCATAACCATTGAGTCGGTGATGCCATCCAACAGTCTCAGCCTCTGTCATCTCCTTCTCCTCCTGCCTTCAATCTTTCCCAGCATCAGGGTCTTTTCAAATGAGTCAGCTCTTTGCATCAGGTATCCAAAGTACTGGACTCTCAGCTTCAGCATCAGTCCTTCCAATGTATATGCAGGACTGATTTCCTTTAGGATGGACTGGTTGGTTCTCCTTGCAGTCCAAGGGACTCTCAAGAGTCTTCTCCAACATCTCAGTTCAAAAGCATCAATTCTTTGGCAGTCAGCTTTCTTTATAGTCCAACTCTCACATCCACACATGACTACTGGAAAAAGCATGGCTTTGACTAGACGGACCTTTGTTGGCAAAGTAATGTCTCTGCTTTTTAATATGCTGTCTAGGTTGGTCAAAACTTTTCTTCCAAGGAGTAAGTGTCCTTTAATTTCATGGCTGCAGTCACCATTTGCAGTGATTTTGGGGCCCCTGAAAATAAAGTCTGTCACTGTATCCACTGTTTCCCCATCTATTTGCCCTGAAGTGATGGGAGCAGCTGTCATAATCTTAGTTTTCTGAATGTTGAGCTTTATGCCAATTTTTTCACTCTCCTCTTTCACTTTCATCAAGAGGCTGTTTAAGACTTCTTCCCTTTCTACCATAAGGGTGGTGTAATCTGCATATCTGGGGTTATTGATATTTCTCCTGGAAATCTTGATTCCAGCTTGTGCTTCATCCAGCCCAGCATTTCTCAGGATGTCCTCTGCATGTAAGTTAAATAAGCAGGATGACAATATACAGCCTTGATGTACACCTTTCTGGATTTGGAAACAGTCTGCTGTTCCATGTCCAGTTCTAACTGCTGCTTCCTGACCTGCATACAGATTTCTCAAGAGGCAGGTCAGGTGGTCTGGTATTCCCATCTCTTTAAGAATTTTCCACAGTTTATTGTGATCCACACAGTCAAAGGCTTTGTCATAGTCAATAAAGCAGAAACAGATGTTTTTCTGGAACTCTTTTGCTTTTTGATGATCCCTCAGATGTTGACAATTTGATCTCTGATTCTTCTGCCTTTTCTAAAACCAGCTTGAACATCTGGAAGTTCATGGTTCATGAACTATTGAAACCTGACTTGGAGAATTTTGAAAATTACTTTGCTCACATGTCAGGTAAGTGCAATTGTGTGATAGTTTGAGTACTCTTTGGCATTACCTTTCTTTGGGATTGGAATGAAAACGGACCTTTTCCAGTCCTGTGGCCACTGCTGAGTTTTCCAAATTTTATGGCATATTGAGTGCAACACTTTCACAGCATCATCTTTTAAGATTTGAAAAAGTTCAACTGGAATTCCATCACCTCCACTAGATTTGTTGGTAGGGATGCTTTGTAAGGCCCACTTGACTTTGCATTCCAGGATGTCTGGCTCTAGGTGAGTGATCACACCATCGTGGCTATCTGGGTCGTGAAGATCTTTTTTGCATAGTTTTTCTGTATATTCTTGCCACCTATTCTTAATATCTTCTGCTTCTGTTAGGTTCATATCATTTCTGTTCTTTATTGTGCCCATGTTTGCATGCAATATTCCCTTGGTACCTCTAATTTTCTTGAAGAGATCTCTAGTCTTTCCCATTCTATTGTTTTCCTCTATTTCTTTGCACTGATCACTGAGGAAGGCTTTCTTATCTGTCATTGCTATTCTTTGGAACTCTGCATTCAAACGGGTATATTTTTCCTTTTCTCCCCTGCTTTTCACTTCTCTTCTCTTCATAGCTATTTGTAAGGCCTCCTTAGATAGCCATTTTGCTTTTTTCATTTCTTTTTCTTGGGGATGATATTGATTCCTGTCTCCTGTACAATGTCATGAATCTCTGTCCATAGCACATCAGGCGCTCTGTCTATCAGATCTAATTCCTTGAATCTGTTTCTCACTTCCGCTATATAATGGTGGTGGTTTACGTGGTTTAGTCGCTAAGTCATGTCTGGCTCATTGCGACCTCCATGGACTATAGCCTGCCAGGCTCCTCTGTCCATGGGATTCTCCAGGCAAGAATATTGGAGTGGGTTGCCATTTCCTTCTCCAGGGTATCTTCCCAACCCAGTAATCGAACCCGGGTCTCCTTCATTGCAGGCAGATTCTTTACTAACTGAGCTATGAGGGAAGCACTCATATAATCTATAATTGTAAGGGATTTGATTTAGGTCATACTTTCATGGTCTACTTGTTTTCCCTACTTTCTTCCATTTAAGTTTGAATTTGGCAATAAGGAGTTCATGATCTGAGCCATAGTCAACTCCCAGTCTTGTTTTTTCTGACCATATAGAGCTTCTCCATCTTTGGTTGCAAAGAATATAATCAACCTGAATTCTATAGCTTACATGGTAGGAATTAAAAGTATTATCATTGTGGTCATACAACTTCCTTTTCCCTCTTTGCTTCTATTTGTGTTTTGTTCTTCCTCTTTTTCATTATTTCTTCTTTCTGCAAAGTTATATCTATAATGTGTTCATGAAAATCTTCCCATTGAATTAACAATGTATCTATAAGGGCTTCCCCTGTGGCTCAGGAGTAAAAAAATCTGCTTGTAATGCAGGAGACTTGACTTCGGTCCCTGTGTTGGGATAGTCCCTTGGAGGAGGGCATGACAAACCCACTCCAGTATTGCTGCCTGAAGAATCCCATGGAGAGAGGAGCCTGTCAGACTACAGTTCATAGGGTACCGAAGAATCAGACATGACTGAAGTGATTGAGCATGCATACACTATTAAAATAAGTTATCTGTATATATCAGATTACCAAGAGTTACAAGAGTACACTGCTGACACACCACACATCCTTTTTTTGCTGGCTTAATTTTGAGCTGGAAAGATGACAGGTTGGCCTGATAAAGCCATTTCAAATACAGTACTGTATCTTATATTTTAATTTTATCTGAAATCTATGAAAATAGAAGATTAAAATACATCAAATTGAAATGAAAAATGAATTATTTTCCTTCTAGATAAGTATAAGGCAAAATCACTGCAGATGGTATTAAAAGACACTTACTCCCTGGAAGAAAAGTTATGACCAACCTAGACAGCATGATAAAAAGTAGAGATGTTACTTTGCCAACAAAGGTCTGTCTAGTCAAAACTATGGCTTTTCCAGTAGTCATGTATGGGTGTGAGAGTTGGACTATAAAGAAAACTGAGTGCCAAAGAAATGATGCTTTTGAACTGTGGTGTTGGAGAAGACTCTAGAGAGTCCCTTGGACTGCAAGGAGATCCAACCAGTCCATCCTAAAGGAAATCAGTCCTGAATATTCATGGGAAGGACTGATGACGAAATTGAAACTCCAATACTTTGGCCACCTGATGTGAAGAACTGACTCATTTGAAAAGACCCTGATGCTGGAAAAGATTGAAAGAGGGATGAGAAGGGAATAACAGAGGATGAGATGGGTGGATGACATCACTGACTCAATGGACATGAGTTTGAGAAACTCCAGAGTTGGTGATGGACAGAGAAGCCTGGTGTTCTGCAGTCCATGGGGTCGCAAAGAGTCAGACAAAACTGAGTGACTGACCTGAAGTATATGATTTAGCAATTAGCTTTTTAAATACATATACCAAATCAAAAGCAGATTTCACATATAGCTTTCCACCTAATAAATGGTATATTTTGTAGGGAGTTCAGCATACATGAGAATTAATAAGTTCAAAAGATCAAATTACTGTCTGTTGTATAAAGTATTCAAGTGAAACTTGGCCTGTGCTATATTTTTATATTGTTGTTGGTTCAATTGCATTAAAAAATGTAGATGTATTTCAAATGTGGGAGATGTATTTCAAATTACTCCATCTTGAATGTAAAAGCCTATAAGCCATAAAACTGAAAAATTCAATAAATCAACTGATGAAATCTACTGAGACAATATATCACTGATTTTTATGCACCTTTAAATGTATATAAAATACTGGACTCCAGGGATATCACTATATAAAGGAATTTTCTAGTATATTCATTAAACAAACTATTATTTTTGTTCATTTTAGACATTCTGTATTATACACACAGGACTTAAGATATGTGATGTGCTTGATTTGATGTTGGTAGGTAATCTTCTCCTGTCTGGCCTCACACATAATCATGCTAAGTTTCTCTAAGTGGCATTTTTTGGGGAACATCGTAAGAGGTTATTCACAGTATGCTAACATCATTTTATGTATTTGATTCTCTAGTAGTGCATTGGAGAAGGCAATAGCACCCCACTCCAGTGCTCTTGCCTGGAGAGTCCCATCGATGGAGGAGCCTGGTGGGCTGTGGTCCATGAGGTCGCTGGGAGTCGGACATGACTGAGTGACTTCACTTTCACTTTTCACTTTCATGCATTGGAGAAGAAAATGGCAACCCACTCCAGTGTTCTTGCCTGGAGAATCCCAGGGACGTGGGAGCCTGGTGGGCTGCCGTCTATGGGGTCGCACAGAGTCGGACACGACTGAAGCGACTTGGCAGCAGCAGCAGCAGCAGTAATGCATTATTCCTCCCATAAAGTTAGATTCAGGGAAACATATACTAATCTGTAGAATGGGTAGCATGTTAAAAAGAAAAAGAATAAAAAATACTGCCAAGAATACATATTCATTTTAGAGTGGCGTTTACACACTTTCAAATACTCATTTCCTTTCATCTTCATTTTAAATCATCAGTTATTGGATACCTTATATGGAGATTTCAACGTTTCTCAGCTTGATATATTGCACAGTTTACCTTTTCAACTTATGTATTAAGGCTGACTGAGTTTTCTGTAGATAAAATTTTGATGCTTTGATTCATAATTTGATTCATTCAAAACACAAGAATCTTCTTTAAGTGACGTAAAAATCAGCTTTGAGGAGTGAAGTTTTTTAAAGTTTATTTTCCTCTCATTCTCTTGGTGTTACCACAAATCACAAGAAACAAAATCACATTTATTTATTTATTTTTTAAAAAAAATTTCCAGGCAGAATAATCAAGTATTGGGATTTTTGGTTCAAGTTTAACTATGTTGTTCTTTCTGTCTCCATTTATGATTTATGATTTCATCACTCCCAGTTTGGCTGATAAGTGTGATTTCCAGTTGCTCAAATAAAATTTCCATCAATAAAAACACAACTTGTTCAAGCTTTAATTGAGATAAAATCATATCTATGTCTTGAGGTATGGCAATTCCATCATTTACATTTTTACCCTGTTTAGGTAGAGAAACTAACAAACAAACAAGCAAACAAAAAAATGAGAGTCTTTTAACAACTTAAGAAATTCTTTTGTTCACAAATTTGCAGGAAGCAGACTAATAATGATGTATGGCTGTCTGAGCTTCTTACTTTGATAGTTTCAGAAATTATGATGCTGTCATGATCATAATTATTAATTCTCCTGGTGAAATATGTTTCTGTATGAAAACCAAAAATCTTTTAAGAAAATAGATTAAATGGTCCTTTAAATTGTCTTTTGCTTTTGGACATATTTTTCTTTCAGCTGTAGTTTTACCAATGTCCTTACTAAAATACTGAATGCATCACACTAAAATTGACTTTAGTGACAAATGTTCAAAAATTAATTCTAAGTAATCTATGTATATTCACTATTGAATATATACTATGTACTTGACATTCTGCTCTGTGGGTTAAAGGATATATTTATGATCAAGTTATAGAGATCAATTAACATAGACAGAGCAAACATTAATTATAAAGCATAAATTATAAAATTTTTAATTATAAAATTTATAATTTAATTATAAATTATAATTATCAACTGTAGGAATCCATATTTGGGATTCAAAATTTGTAATATCAGTATTAGAAAAGTCTTCATCAAGGAATTTAACACTGTTGTCATAAAAACACAAAACACTTGCTAAAACTTTATTAACATAAATGAGGCACAATCTTTTAATCCTCTATGACTTAAATCATTGAAGTAACTTTTAAAGTGGCTCCTCAATGATTTAACTTCCTACTCATTTTCTATACTACTTCTAGAGGTTTTAAATTTCAAAAATTGATAATGCCATGTCATTTTAAGTACTCTGTTGTCTGTCTGCTATTTGATAAAACCCAAACTTTAAAGTGAAAAATATGAAAAGTATTTCCATCTTAATGCAGCCTAAAATTTTACTTCTGGTTTATGTGCAATTCCCTTACTTACTCCTGAAAACTCAGCTCAAATGGCATTTCCACTGATAAAACTTTCTTGGCTCCACAAAATAGGTTTTGAGACTATCTTCAGTTTCTCAACTTTTGAGTAAGATCTATAATGGACTATGCAGAGTTCCAAAGAATAGCAAGGAGAGTTAAGAAAGCCTTCTTCAGTGATTAATGCAAAGAAATAGAGGAAAACAATAGAATGGGAAAGACTAGAGATCTCTTCAAGAAAATTAGAGACACCAAGGGAACATGTGCCATGCAAACATGGGCACAATAAAGGACAGAAATGGTATGGACCTAACAGATACAGAAGATATTAAGAGGTGGCAAGAATATGCAGAAGACTTATACAAAAAAAAAAAAAAAAAAAGGTCTTAATGACCCAGATAAACACGGTGGCATGATCACTCACCTAGAGCCAGATATCCTGGAATGCAAAGTCAAGTGGGCCTTACAAAGCATCCCTACCAACAAAGCTAGTGGAGGTGCTGGAATTTCAGTTGAACTCTTTCAAATCCTAAAAGATGATGCTGTGAAAGTTTTGCACTTAATATGCCATCAAACTCAGCAGTGGCCACAGGACTGGAAAAGGTCAGTTTTCATTCCAATCCCAAAGAAAGGCAATACCAAAGAATGCTCAAACTACCACACAATTGCACTTATTTCACATGCTAGCAAAGTAATGTTCAAAATTCTCCAAGCCAGGCTTCAACAATACATGAACCATGAACTTCCAGATGTTCAAGCTGGTTTTAGAAAAGGCAAAGGAACCAGAGATCAAATTGTCAACATCCACTGGATCATCAAAACAGCCACAGATTTCCTGAAAAACATTTATTTTTGCTTTACTGATTATGCCAAAGCCTTTGACTGTGTGGATCAGAAAAAAAAAAAAAAAAAAACTGTGGAAAATTCTTCAAGATTTGGGAATACCAGACCACCTGACTTGCCTCTTGAAAAATCTGCATGAGTTCCTGAAGCAACAGTTAGAACTGGACATGGGACAGCAGACTGGTTCCAAATCTGGAAAGGAGTATGTCAAGGCTGTATGTTGTCACCCTGCTTATTTAACTTATATGCAGAGTAAATCCAGAGAAATGCTGGGCTGGTGAAGAACAAGCTGGAATCAAGTTTGCAGGGAGAAATATCAATAACCTCAGAAATGCAGACGATACCACCCTTATGGCAGAAAGCGAAGAAGAACTAAAGAGCCTCTTGATAAAAGTGAAAGAGAAGAGTAAAAAAGTTGGTTTAAAACTCAGCATTCAGAAAACAAAGATCATGGCATCTGGCCCCATCATTTCATGGCAAATAGATGGGGAAACAGTGGAAACAGTGGCTGACTTTATTTTGGGGGGCTCCAAAATCACTGCAGATGATGACTTCAGTCATGAAATTAAAAGATGCTTACTTCTTGGAAGAAAAGTTATGACCAACCTAGATAGCATATTAGAAAGGAGAGACATTACTTTGCCAACAAAAGGCCGTCTAGTCAAAGCTATGTTTTTTCCAGTAGTCATGTATGGATGTTAGAGTTGGACTATAAAAAAGATGAGTGACAAAGAATTGATGCTTTTGAACTATGGTGTTGGAGAAGACTCTTTAGAATCTCTTGGACAGCAAGAAGATCCTACCAGTCCAACCTAAAGGAAATCAGTCCTGCATATTCATTGGAAGGACTGATGCTGAAGCTGAAAGTCCAATACTTTGGCCTTTGCAAAGTCCAAAGCTGAAAAAGTCCAATACTTTGGCCAGATGCAAAGAACTGACTCATTTGAAAAGACCCTGATCCTGGGAAAAATTGAAGGCGGAAGGAAAAGGGGACGGCAGAGGATGAGATAGTTGGATGGCATCACTGACACAATGGACACGAGTTTGTGTAAACTCTGGGAGTTGGTGATGGAAAGGGAGGCCTTGCTGCTTCAGTCCGTGTGGTCACAAAGAGTCAGACACAACTGATTGTCTGAACTGAACTAATAATGAACTGTATAGTCCCTGGAATTCTCCAGGCCAGAATACTGGAGTGGGTAGCTGTTCCCTTCTCCAGAGGATCTTCCCAATCCAGAAATTGAAACCAGGTCTCTTGCATTGCAGGTGGATTCTTTGCCAGCTGAGCTACCAGGGAAGCACTATATTATAGTACATATAGTATATATTATATGCTAATATACAAACATATGTAAGTGTTTCTTTGATTTCAAGGACCATCTGTGGTACAGGATGACCGAGAACATATTCACCTTCCTATTACTCTTGGACTTCTCCTTATTATCTAACATCTTAATAAATAACTTCTGGTGATGATCTGGTTTGTGGGAACAAGTTGTTCTTTAAAGTGGCTCAGGTCAAGGCTAAGAGGAATGAAGATACAAGAAAGATGAAAGGACTATACTTTAATATCATCTACTTCCAATTTTGCCTGCTTTCATAGCACTGTATGTAGAATCTGGAGAGTTGTGGGAAGTAACCTATGTATCAAATAATTCCATAAAAGATACTTTAAGCACAAATTTACTATTTAAAATGTTACTTGAGTAGGATATTCTGTTACTGTTTCATTTTGAAAACTTTCAATTAGCCCTCAAATCTTCAAAGCAAAGCTTATGATTAATATGATTGTGGAACATGGGATGTTAAAAGGAAATTATATTTTAAAAGTATGTAAAGAATATTTTCTTGTAAGAAAGAACCAAAAGTAAAATATCTGACCTTAAAATTTGGAAAGGTATATTTTCTATTATCCAGGTCTAGTCAACTAACTCCCATCCTAGAAATAAAATAGTGAACAGCCAACTAAAAATCAATTCACCATGTATGAGGCTGCCAGTTCCAAAACAAGCAAGAGCAGACATAATATAATTATGAGGACTCGGAGCATTCAGGACATACAGCTGAATCCTACATAAATTGTCAGCCAAAGGGAAATGTTGCTGGATGCCCTACTAACAGGGATTTACAACAATTGAGCTTTTTGATATGTGTTTCTGTGGTGAGGTGGATCCCATTTCCAAAAATTAGGCTTTCACAGTCACACATTCTGCCAACATTTTAGCTCATTACCTCTACAAGTCTTTGATAATTACCACATTAATATTGTTGGGCATTTAGTACATTAAAGCGTTTGCCACTGTTTTGAAGATTTTCCTGAAATAAAATAACTGAAACCATCCATATTTATATGAAATTGACACATGAAAAAATTGCTTGTCATGATGGGATGAGATGCACTGGTGCAAAAAGACATCTAGCAGGATTAATTTAACACTGTTTACAATGGTATTTGGCAATAAACTTAAAAAAAAAAGAATTTTATGTTTCCCCCTGATTTATGAATGCTCATATATATGATTTTATAAGCATCAGATATGAAAATCACATTTAGTGTGCACATACACAGAGATTTAATACATATATACCGATAAATCTTCTATTGTAGAAAAATGTCATGCCATTAAATCAGAAACATGAGAGTTATTCTCTGCATATGGACAACCCAGCTAAACATGTTAAACTGAAGCTACTTACATAGTTTCTGTGTCTCAGAGAACATAATTTTGTATTGTTTACCTCAGTTAAACAGCCATAAAGGGATACCACCAGTCCCTGAGTCAAATTAAATAGGACAAAAATGACTAGTCAGATTTTCATAGCAGATGCCAGGAAAATGCAGAGGGATGGGAATAATCCTCAGCAGACCTAAGCTGGAGCACAACTCAGGAGGAACAAAATCCCCTTCATAAGAGGGAACAGACAGTAGCAAGGTGACATCATTGACCCAGCAGCTTCACATATAATGAAAAAGGGTCATAAAACGTTCCTCCCACCAGGGCAAGTTTCATTATCTCTTTAGGGACTTGAATATTGAGCTAGTCAAATAATTAGCCCAAATATTTTTGTATAATGAAATTGAGTGAGGTATTATCTAGCAAGTTTTTCAGGCATGTGAAGATGGGTGGCTGAAATTCTTGATATTGTGTGCTATTAATTTAGTAAATACCTAGTCTGTTAATGTGTAATTATTTTCACAATTTGTATTCCTATGGTTCTATATTTTCTTACCTTTTTAATATACAGTAGTATCTTTCACACAGAAAAAAAAAGTCAACAACCTGTTTTGTCCCAAGAATAACTTGGCCATGAGTGCATTGCTTTCGCTTTTTCTCACTTTTCCTATGCAACAAAGGTACAGAAGTTTTATCTGTCTTCAGCTTTAAGCATTAGAAAAGCATTCTTCCCCTGACTTCCCTGACTTGAGTCCAATAACAAACAGCCCCTTTATTTTGCAGACAGTATTAAATACACTGGCACTTCCTATGAGCTACTCCTCTATATTTTCCTTGGGGGCACTCACCTGGCATAGTGCTATTAAAGAATTTATGCCCACTATGAAACAGGATACAATCTGACTTACAGTGTTTCCCAACCATTCAACACTAAAGCCTCTTAACAAGAGGTTTGTTCTGAGTAACGATTCAGGATTTCTTAGCTTCTATGTTGATATTTTGCAGAAGGTGTAATTTACCTCTGTAAAAGTGCAACCTTGGTGTATCTTTACATCATCTTGAGAAGTAGAGTGATGTGATTTGGAAGGAGCTCTGCAGTCCACGGGGTTGCAAAGGGTCGGAGATGATTGAGTGACTGAACTGAACTGAACTGAACTTGTCCACTTGGGAAGACTCATGGGACTATAAGCAACTACACTTTTGCTTGCAGAGTCATAATTTACCTATTAAAAATGAAGTCAATAGCCTACACACTTCATATAATAATTTTATATTTAAAAAAGGAAGAGGAATATTACTTTAAAGAGAAAAATGAGGAAGTAAGGAGAGGCTGTTTTGAAGGAGAATTTCATTAAAAGCAAGCAGGGGTTTAGAACGGTTGTAGTTTCTCAGTGGCTAAGCTCTTGCGGTTTCTCCTTGGCTGCTCTGTTGCTGGGTAGGAGAAAATCTTTGTTCCTCCATCTAAGGTGGTAAAGAAACTTTTTCTTGCCCAGGAATGTAAAGTAAGCAGCAAAGGATGGTTATGTGTGTGAGAGCTCCCCCTTAGGACTTCCCGACTCCATTTTAAATGAGGTTCCCCTTCTTGAATAGGGAAGAATTAAAATGTCTGAAAGAATTAACTATTTTGTAAAGAATTAATAATTTTTATATCAGATTATTGAGAAGAATTTATATATAATAAAATTTACCATTCTTGTGTAGAAGTCTATGACTTTTGACAATACTTACAATTATATATCAGTCAAAAAAGATAAAAATGTCTCATACCACCAACAGTAAGAAACCACATACCCTTATCCCCTCATACTCTCTGAGACAATCATTTATCTATTTTCTGCCTATGTAGTTCTGTCTTTTCCTGAATATTATATGAATGTGTAGAGGATTTTGATCTCACTTCTCTCCCTTAGCAAAATGCATCTGAGGTGCATTCAGGTATTGTAGGTATCAATTGCTTGTTCCCTGTTATGGCTGAGTATTGGCATTTATGGATAAACCACAGTTTGTCCATCTATTTATCAGTTGAAGGGTATTTGGGTTGTGCAATTTTGCACAATTTTGGATGATTATGAAAAAAGTTGTTATAAACATTTGCATACATGTTTTTGAGTAACATACACATTTTTATTTTTCTTAGTTAATTTCATAGGAGTTGAATTTTAGCTTTCAAAACTGTTGTCCTAATTGCTATAATATGTTTCAGTCCCACCAGCATTGTAAGAGAGTTACAGTTGCTTGACAGTTCTGCCAGTACTTTGCATTGTCAGCTTTTTTCAATTTTGATTTTGGCTATTTCACTTTAAATGTGTGGTGTTATTCCACCACTTTCTTTTTAATTACATTTCCCTAATTACTGATGATGTTTATTCCTTTTTACATACTTATTTGCCACATTTATATAAAATACATGTAATGTAAAATCTTATATACCTAAGTATATAAGGCTCTTTGTTAGAATATGGATTGTTGGAACTTTCTTCTGGCCAATATTTTTAAGAAATGCAGGCCTACTCTATGGTGTTCTGCTTGGAGGAGGATCATAGAACTTAAATTCAAGGTTAGGAGTATCATTAAGCTTTTTAACTTCCATTATGCTTATATAATTACTCCTGCTGATTGTATACTCTAATAATTAGACACAAAAATTACAACACTGATGAAAACTTGAAAATGACACAAATAGAAAGATATATTGTCTTAATAGTTTCAGGAATTAATTTAGTTAAAATGACTATACTACCCACAGTAATCTATTGATTCAACACAATTCTTTAAAGTGTCATTTGTCACAGAACTAGAACAAAAAAAAAAACCTAATATTTTTTTTGAAATACAAAAGACCTCACATAGCCAAAGCAATCTGAAAAAGAAGAACAAAGCTGAAGGTATCACTCTCTAAGATCCTGAACTATACTCCAGAACTACCATAATCTAAACAGTATGGTAGTAGCACAAAACTATACACTTAGATCAGTGGAACAAAGTAGAAAAGTCCTAAATGAACCTTAATTTATATGGGCAATTCATCTAAGACAAAGGAAGCCAAAATATACAGTGGGATAGACAACCTATTCTCTAAATGGTGTTGGGAAAACTGTACAACTGCATGCAAAGTACTGGACTACTGTCTCACACCATGCATAAAAATAAAACCAAAATAGATTAAAGACTTAATGTAAGACCTGAAACCATAAAACTGCTAGAATAAAATATAGGCAGTACACGCTTAGACATTAGTCTCAATTTTTTTTTTTAATATGTCTCCTTAGGTAAGGGAAACAAAGGCAAAATTAAACAAGTGGGACTATCAAACTAAAAATCTTTTTCACAGCAAAGGAAGCTATCAACAAAATTAAAAATGGCTGCCTACTGAATGTAAGAAGATACTTTCAAATGGTACATCTGATAAGTGAGTGATATTCTAAGTATATGAAGAACCCCTACAACTCAATATTAAAAAAAAAGAAATGATTAAAAAATGAGCAAAGGATCTTAAAATATATTCTTTCATACTCTACACACACACAAAAAAATGAATAGATGTTTTAGAATTTATGACCAAGTGCACAGGAAAATCTACCTTGAAAATATACTGTGGAACTGACCAGAAAACTCAGAAAAGCAGAGTAATAAAAGAAAGAGACATAAGATTAAAGGAGGCTTTTTAATGGGAATCACATAAAATTCAAATGATCTAGTTGTAAGGGACATCCTGAAGATGTAAGAGAACTTTAAAGATCTAGGCAAACATTGAAGATGTGAATTAATTAACAGGACAAGAGAGGATATAGTGCAAAGCAAATGTGGAGGAATTGGCCTCTCTTAGGAAGAGGAATAATTTCTCTTTCTTAACAATAGAAAAATAAATAAATAAATAAAGTCTGGGGTATATGGTTTTAAGTTCTAGACTGCCTATTAGAGAAATGAGGGAGTTCCCATCTGATGGCTTCTATTTCTTACAACGAGTTCCATGACAATACGAGCAGCAGAACATGTGTATTGGGGGTGTTAGGAAGAACTAAGATGTTTGAGAGCAGAAAAACATAATACAGAGTCTTTAGGGAATGTGGTAAACTACATTAGACAGGACTGAATTGTCTACCTTTCAATTAGTTTTGAAGAAATGACTAGCACAGGATGATCCCTTTTAGGAAGGTTCAACTTGTAGCATACCTGGGAATACAAATTTATGTTATGGGTCTACTCCAAGAGAAGTAACACATAGATATCAGATATAGTGTGGTAGTCTAAGTAAGAAGAGTAAACATGTTACTAGGTTCCACCACTTACCACACAGCTTGGACAAGTAATATAACCTCCTAGTTTAAAATTTCCCATATGAAAATTTAAAATAATAATAATAAACCTCATAGAGTTGATGTATTAAAGGACTTAAAATGTGTAAAACATTTAGCACAAAATATGGTGCATAATGATATTTCAGCAATAGTTCTGGTGACAGTGGTAGCAGAAATAATTTTAGACCCACAAAATAAGGTCAGTACAAAAGGGCAGAATACACCATAATCTGTTCCCAGGCTCATTATTCAAGTAAATCTTTACTGTGTTATCTGTTTACATCCCTTCTTTCTAGAGATGCTCCCTTATTTCAACCTGGTATGTTATACTCCAGCCATGCTGAACTCTGTATAGTATTAAAAAAAAAAAAAAAGACCACACACCAAGGTACTTTTACAAAGAAAACCTTTGCACTTTTACAAATAAAACCTTGTGCAAAGGTTTTCTTTGTGCCTGGAATATAACCAGAAACACCAACAACCTACCAAAGCATATATACATTTACATACACACACACACACATGCACACACACACAACCACTCACTCTTCATAGCCAAAAGAGTATATTTAATCTTTAAAATTAAATTCAATCATCTTTCCAAAAAGTCTTTGCTTAATACAGGTCAGCAGTCATTCCTTTTTCATTCCTTTAATATATAGTGAATCATATAATATTCTATGTGTCATCTGGGATCGATTGTGAGCTCCCTGAGAGAACAGGAAGTTTCTTCCATACACTAAGTACTTTATACTGTTACTAAAAAAAAGTAGGGCTCCATTTGTAGTCACTTAATGAATGCATGGGACCTACGAAAGCAGAGATGTCTCCATGCATACCGTAAGCAAAGTTTCAGATCAGCACATTTTGCACAAGAATAATTTGGAGATAAATGGAGTACTTCCAAGTGGTTAAAACCCTGCCAATGTATCATCAGCAATACCAGTGGCAGCAGAAGAACCCCAAGGTGATTCCAGATTTGTTAAGAAGAAGGATCTTCAATTCTGAAGGATAATAAACTATATAATATAAGGTGATATTGGTGCACAAGTGAAGGCAGATAATTGTGGAGCTTTCCAGTAATAAAAAACATCAGATACCTAAATTCTTAATATCCAAATAAAATGAATGATTAAAACAAGCTCAAAAATTTTTAAAGAGAGGAATTAGGGTATGGACATAACCTTTTATGATAGGAAATACAGAAAAGCACATATAACAAGTAACATGATATTTTGTGCTGCTTCTTATTTTGGGGTGCTTTTCCATATTATTAGCAAATTTTATTTTCTGACTAGCTTTTAATCTAGCATTTCCTGTCATAATTTAATTTAATTGTTTTGTGGTAGGTTTTGGTGATAACTGTTGGGTGTATAGCAACTCTGCAGGTAATTAACGGATTTACCTATCCTTACAAAGAATTTTGCTTGACCATGATATAAATTTACCTCCCATTTTAACAAAATGTGTTATTTCAATAATCTAATTCAGTGTGTTTTTTAGAAGCAAAACCATGGATTTACTGAGATAGAAAGAAAAAGACAAAAGCTTTGTCTCATCTACTGTATTTTTTAAGCAAGATACAGCAAGGATATTAGAGTTTGGTATCATTTAATGTTATGAAGCAAAAAATGTCCATATTATTAAAAGAACTGTTTAAGTTATATATCAGATAATCAACTCTTTCCCATTGTCCATTGTCAATGCATAATATATTCCCCCTTCTTTAAATTTTTTAATATAACCTGTTATAAGTAGCTTCCAGTACTTTATAAGCTTTAGCTATGACTCACCAGTCTCACCCATCAGGAAGCTTACATATGCCTCTTATCCTTATCCATCAGAGGGCACACAATGAAAACCACAATCACGGAAAACTACCCAAACTGATCACATGGACCACAGCCTTGTCTAGCTCAATGAAACTATGAGCCATGTCATGTAGGGCCACCCAAGATGGACAGGTCATGGCAGAGAGTTCTGACAAAATGTGGTCAGAACATTTTGAAGGGAGTGGCAAAACACTTCAGGATTCTTGCTTTGAGAACCCCAAGGACAGTATAAAAAGGCAAAAAGATAAAGCAAAAAAGATGAACTCCTCAGGTCAGTAGGTGCCCAATATGCTACTGGAGATCAGTAGAGAAATAACTCCAGAAAGAGTGAAGAGATGGAGCCAAAGCAAAAACAACACCTAGTTGTGGATGTGACTGGTGATGGAAGTAAAGTCTGATTCTGTAAAGAGCAATATTGCATAGGAACCTGGAATGTTAGGTCCATGAATCAAGGCAAATTGGAAGTGGTCAAACAGGAGATGACAAGACTGAATGTTGACATTTGAGGAATCAGCAAAATAAAGTGGACTGGAATGGGTGAATTTAACTCACATGACCATTATAGCTACTACTGTGGGCAAGAATTCCTTAGAAGAAATGGAGTAGCCATCATAGTGAACAAAAGAGTCCAAAATGCAGAATTAGGTGCAATCTCAAAAACGACAGGATGATCTCTGTTTCCAAGGCAAACCATTCAATATCACAGTGGTCTAAGTCTATGCCCCAACCAGCAATGATGAAGAAGTTGAAGTTAAACAGTTCTATGAAGACCTACAAGACCTTCTAGAACTAAAACCCAAAGTGGATGTCCTCTTTATTATAGGGAACTGGAATGCAAAAGTAGGAAGTCAAGATATACCTGGAGTAACAGGCAAATTTGGCCTTGGAGTACAATATGAAGCAGGACAAAGGGTAACAGAGTTTTTCCAAGAAAATGCACTGGTCATAGCAAAAACCCTCTTCCAAAAACACAAGAGAAGACTCTACACATGGACTTCACCAGATGCTCAATACTGAAATCAGATTGATTATATTTTTTGCGGCTAAAGATGGAGAAGCTCTATACAGTCAGCAAAAACAAGACCAGGAGCTGACTGTGGCTCAGATCATGAACTCCTTACAGCAAAGTTCAGATCTAAATTGAAGAAAGTAGGGAAAACCAGTAGACCATGCAGTTATGACCTAAGTCAAAGCCCTTACGATTATACAGTGGAAGTGAGAAATAGATTCAAGGGATTAGATCTGATAGAGAGCCTGAAGAACTATGGATGAAAGTTACTGACATTGTACAGGAGGCAGTGATCAAGATCATCCCCAAGTAAAAGAAATGAAAAAAGGCAAAATGGTTGTAAGGCCTGACAAATAGCTGAGAAAAGAAGTAAGCCAAAAGCAAAATAGAAAAGGAAATATATACCCATTCGAATGCAGAGTTCTAAAGAAGAGCAAGGAGAGATAAGAAAGCCTTCCTCAGTGATTAACGCCAAGAAATAGAGGAAAACCATAAAATTGGGAAGACTAGAGATCTCTTCATGAAAATTAGAGATACCAAGGGAACATTTCATGCAAAGATGAGTACAATAAAGGACAGAAATGGTCTGGACATAACAGAAGCAGAACATATTAAGAAGAGGTGGCAAGAATACACAGAAGAACTATACAAAAAAGATCTTCATGACCCCATGACCCAGATAACCACGATGGTGTGATCACTCACCTAGAGCCAGACATCCTGGAATATGAAGTCAAGTGGGCCTTAGGAAGCATCACTACAAACAAAGCTAGCGGAGATGATGGAATTAAAGTTGAACTATTTCAAGTCCTAAAAGATGATGCTGTGAAAGTGCTGCACTCAACATGCCAGGAAATTTGGAATACTCAGGAGTGGCCACAGGACTGGAAAAAGTCAGTTTTCATTCCAATCCCAAAGAAACACAATGCCAAAGAATGTTCAAACTACCACACAACTGCACTCATCTCACCAGTTAGCAAGGTAATGTTCAAAATTCTCCAAGTCAGGCTTCAACAGTACATGAACCATGAACTTTCAGATGTTCAAACTGGATTTTGAAAAGGCAGAGGAACCAGAGATCAAATTGCCAACATCTGCTGTATCATCAGAAAAGCAAAAGAGTTCCAGAAAGACACCTACTTTTGCTTTATTGACTATGTCAAAGCCTTTGACTGCCTGGACTCACAGCAAACTTTGGAAAAATCTGAAAGAGATGGGAATACCAGACTACCTGTCCTGCCTCCTGAGAAATCTGTATGCAGGTCAAGAACAACAGTTAGAACTGGACATGGAACAACAGACCTGTTCCAAATTGGGGAAAGGAGTATGTCAAGGCTGTATATTGTCACCCTGCTTTTTTAACTTATATGCAGAGTACATCATATTAAATGCTGGGCTGGATGAAGCACAAGCTGGAATCAAGATTGCTGGGAGAAATGTCAATAACCTCAGTTATGCAGATGACACCACAGTTATGGCAGAAAGTGAAGAACTAAAGGGCCTCTTGATGAAAGTGAAAGAGGAGAGTGAAAAAGTTGGCTTAAAGCTCAACATTCAGAAAACTAAGATCATGGCATCTAGTCCCATCACTTCATGGCAAATCGATAGGGAAATAGTGGAAACAGTCAGAGACTATTTTTATAGGCTCCAAAATCACTGCAGATGGTGACTGAAGCCATGAAATTAATAGATGCTTGCTCCTTGGAAGATAAGCTATAACCAACTTAGGCAGCATATTAAAAAGCAGAGGCATTACTTTACAAAGACGGACCACAACAGTCCATTTAGTCAAAGCTTTGGTTTTTTAGTAGTCATGTGTGGATGTGAAAGTTGGACCATAAAAAAAGCTGAGCACTGAAGAATTGATTCTTTTGAACTGTGGTGTTGCAGAAGACTCTTAAGAGTCCCTTTGACTACAAGAAGATCCAACCATAAAATCCTAAAGGAAATTGATCCTGGATGTTCATTGGAAGGTCTGATGCTGAGGCTGAAACTCCATACTTTGGCCACCTAATGCAAAGAAACGACTCATGAAAAGACCCTGATGCTGGGAAAGATTGAAGGCAGAAGGGGATGACAGAGGCTGAGATGGTTGGATGGCATCACTGACACAATAGATATGAGTTTGAGTAGGCTCCAGGAGTTGGTGATGAACAGCGAAGCCTGGTGTGCTGCAGTCCATTGGGTCGCAAAGAGTCAGACCTGACTGAGTGATTAAACTGAACCAAACTGATAACATCAGTGGTATTGCAGAGCTGCCTGTCAATAGAAAAAGACACAAGGCTGTGACCTTTTAGAGGGAGTGACTCTGTCAGTTCTTAGATACCATTAAAATAAGGAAAAAAGAAAGGAATATTTCAAATAACCTTTGTTTAAAGAATTAATTGCACATACACTAAAGTGAACTAGATTATTCACCAATGAGAATTATAAATGGATTTCTTTCAAATTCTATTGAAAAATGTGACATTGCAGATATTCAAGGTCCTTTCCAAACATTATGCTTCTTAGATCTTTTAAGATATCTTTGTGTGTCAAAAATACTGCTTTCAAGAAAGAATAGTTCTGTCCTATTGATAACATAAAATTATGAGTATTTGTTTTAAATCTGCATTCTACACTTGGTTGATAAGTCACAGTAGACAGTTAAAATGATTTCACATGTTTAGTCTCAAAATCCCTTTATCCATTAATAATGTACTTTCATAGTCCAGAATCCATTTAGATTACAAATCAAACTGAAGTAATGTCTTTAGGAGAACCGTCTTACCTAACTGTTAGTATTGACTGCATATATTGAAGGGAAATGTTTTTGGTACATATTAAAAAGCATTTTTTTCCTTATGGCTGAGAAAATTATTGTTTACACACAATATTCAGTGCATTCACTTTATGCTAGTGATTTCAATTTGCTAAAGGTACGTTTCCTAGAAAGAGGTAAAAAGCTAACCTGTAATGTCAGGTCTTTCAGGTTTCTCATGTGATCATCTCTTTATTCCTCAGAATAAATTGCTCATTAGATGTCAGTTTTTAGATTAGGAAGCTGAGGTTTCAAGAGAATAAGTGACTTGCTTAAAGTAATAGGTTTCATTGCTGGAATCTCAATGTAAATTTTTTTCTGAGTTCAGGGACTATTCTCAGAAATCCCACTTCAAAGGCTTCTATGACAATTATTATTTTAAGTCATAGGTTTAATTTTTATTTCTTGAATATGTGCTATTGGCTCATTTCTGGGTTGCCTGTTTAGACTCTATCACATTTTTCAGGGCACAGCCTTGAGTTTCTCAGTTGCATTATTTAAGTAATTCGGTTAATACTATAGAGTCCTGGTGTTACAGAATCCTAATATCAACTACAAGCAAGGCAAAAAGTGATCAACTAGGGATTATTTTTGTAGATAGGTATGTTTGAATCATTCCCTAAGTCCTATGCAGCTTCCCTGGTGGCCCAGAGAGTAAAGTGGCTGCCAATAATGCGGGAGACCTGGATTCGATCCCTGGGTCGGGAAGATCCTCTGGAGAAGGAAATGGCAACCCACTCCAGTATTCTTGCCTGGAAAGTCCCATGAACGGAGAAGTCTGCTAGACTACAGTCCATGGGGTCGAAAAGAGTCAGACACGACTGAGTGACTTCACTCTCTTTCTTTAAGTCCTATGCAAAAGTTTGATTTCAATTACTCATGATGGAACTGAATTGAATGACTTAGCATTTGTGTATAGAAATATTTAAAATTTTTCTTCCAAGCATTCATTAGTTAATTTAGAATGCTGTTTACTGTATTTTTACAGATTCCTAATAGGAACATAGTCCCTCAAATAGGTAAATTTTATTGCTTTTACTTGATCAAGAATACAACACTGAACTTAAAACTTTTCAATTTGTAATTGCATATCACATGGTAGAATACATTGCAGGGAATTTCAAGAACAGATGAGTGAAGCTTTCTACTCTGGATTCCCCTATTAATTCATGGTGCATTAGCATACACTAATGAGAGAGAATGGACAGTAATTTGTGATTGTACCCCACTTTTATTTAAGTCTAGTCTGGGACACTGCCCAACTCCCTTTGTGTGATGGACTCCATGCATTAATAAAATCTCCTAATCTTCTCCTATTAAACTTTTCTTTTTTAATTACCCAAAGGTGCTATTTTTTTTTTTTTACTAGAATGATTGTTGCCAATGACATTAGTTTCCTTCTCCTTCACAAATCCTAAGTGATCTCAATCAAACCCATGATTTAAACTCTTTTGGTTTCCAGTAAAGATACATATACTGATGTTTAGAAACATATACCCATCATTATGAGCCCAATTTGATATGCCTCTTACATTTTCAACAAAGCTCTTACTTTGCTTTCTTTAATTTCTATGTTCTTTTGTTTGGTTAATTTTTGTTTATTTTGTTTTTAGCCTGTAACTAGGAATAAGACATTTCTTTTATATGATTGTCCCATAAAATTGACAACAATCATGACATAGGTGATTAGCATGTAATTTGGCTCACAGAATTACGATTGTTAATAATCTGAATTCCCTTAGAAAATAGTGAAACCTCTGGTTTAAAAGAAAAAAATTCAAGATTGTTCATCTTCCTGTGGTACAGGAAACTGCTGGAAAAAATTCTCTTTGAATTTAAGAGAAAGCAATAGTTATATTTTTAGTGATCTCGCTGAGGAGCTCCAAATATTACACTAGTCACACTGATTTGAAGAATCCATGTATTTATATATTAATTATACTCATTAAAAAGTAAAGGTCAATCATTTGACATGTATAAAGTTTTTAGTTATGTTAGATGAATAAGTTCTATAGACCTACTCTATAACTCACTGCCAGTAAGAATACTTCTATATTTGTTAATTGGATAGATCTCACGCTAAATGTTCCTACCACCAAAAAAAAAAAAAAGAGGGGAGGCATGAGGGAACTCTGGAAGAAGGTGTTGCATATGTCTATTATCTTAATTGCTGTGAAAGTATTGTAGGTGATTGCATGTAGCCAAACTCATCAATTAAATGTGTTAAATATGTACAGTTCTTTGTATATCAACTGTACTTCAATAAGGCTGTTTAACAAAAGCAAATGTAGAAATAATATAGGGGAAGACAGTGAAATAGGAAGCTTCAATAATTTTTTGCTACCTACAACACCGCACTAGCAGAACAGATGTAAATATTTTGGAACTCTGAAGTCTATTGAAAGCTCATACTTTGCAGAAGGAAACTTAGATGGTAGACTGTGCTTAATTCTAGTCACTTTCAGGTCCTAGCATAGCAGCAACTACTCCCCACCACCCTAGCCCATGTCAGGCAGTCACACATGCATTCCAGACACAGTTTACATGCAACTAGTAGGAGCCAGGATGGGAAGAGATCCTTGCCTTTTATTTATCAGAATCTGTGCTCTGATCATTCATTGCTTCTTCAGAGCTCAGAGGTACAGACAAACAGGAAGGCAGCCATGGTTATGCCTCCTCTCACTGTGGAAAGCTCTTTCCCTTCTGACTGAAGGGACTACCAGTAGACTTATAAAGCTAGTGCCTTAGTTGACTTCATTTTAATATTTCCCCCACTCTGGGAGCCACACATTAAAGATCAGAACATTCAAAAGCACCTGCATATGTGTGTGTGGAGGTAGTGGCAGATTAAAGAAAGCCACTATGTATGCCCAGGGAAAGGCATAGGCTCAGATAAAATTGAGAAAACTTTGAGTTGACACCTCAGGCTCTTAAAATGGAAAGAGCCTTTATCAATTAAAAATAAACAAAGTGAAAAAAGAGCAAACATGGGAAAGACGGAGTCAAATTAATTAGCAGAATTACTATATAATTATGTCCATATGCTTAGTTTTCAATAGCAACAACAACAAAAAAATCACAGGAGAAAGAAACATAAACATAGTTCAGTCAACAAAAAATATGTCAACAAAACCTTTCCCTGAGAAAGACCTATTGATGGATCTACTAGATGAAAAGTTTAAAATGACTGTCTCAAAAATGTGCAAAGAAAGGAAACAAAGGAAGATGTAGAGAAAGTCAAGAAAACAATGTATAAAAAGATGGGACTATCAGAAAAGACATAGAAAACCTAAAAGATAACAAAAAGAAATTCTATAGTTGAAAAGTAAAACTGAGATGAAAATTTTACTAGTAGGATTCTAAGGCAGATTTGAGCAGGCAGCATAAAGAATAAGTAAACTTAAAGTTAGGATGATGGAAATTATGGAGTTTAAGGAATAAGAAGAAAAAAAATAAATAAAGTGAGCTGAACATTAGGAATCTAAGGGACACCATAGGTCATCATATACATTATAAAAATCTCAGAAGGAGAAGAGACAAAAGGGTAGAGAGAATATTTGGATGATTAAAGTCAGAAAACATCCCATATTTGAGGAAGGACACTAATGCAAACATCCAAGAAGCTAAAGAAACTTGAAGATGAACTCAAAGAATCCCACATCAAGACACATTATAATCAAATTTTCAAAAGCTAAAGAGATAATTTTGAAAATAGCAAGAAGTGACTCATCACATACAAAGGATCCTCACTAAAATTATATGGAGATTTATTACCAGAAACATCAGAGGCTAGAAGGCAGTTGGCCAATATAATCAAAGTGCTAAAACAAACAAACAAACAACAAAAAACACAAAATAAATGTTAACCAAGAATCCTATATCTGGCAAAACTTTCCTTCAAAAGTAAAGAAGAAATTAAGACATTTCTAGGTGACAAGATGCTGAGAAATTTGTTGCTATTAGACCTTTGCTGAGTTTCTAAAGAAGATCCTGAAGGCTAAAATAACATGACTCTAGAGAATAACTTGAGGCCATATGAAGAAATAAAGATCATAGTAGAGATAAGTACACAGATTATTACCAAATCTGGTATTATTTTAACAATGGTTTGTAAATCCCCCTTTTGTTGTATATATGATTCAAGAGACTAATATGTTAAAAAAAAAAAAAAAAAGTTCGTTGATAAGCTATTGTAATGTTAGCTAAAGCCACACCACATTTTTATACATAATGTAATAGACTAATCTATTTTAAATTAAAAAAAAAACAACAGTTTATGTTTGGAGGCATGCAATATACAAAGACTCAATTCTGTGATACTAAAAACTGAAAAAGGTGAGGACAGAGCTAAAAGGAGCAGAGTTTTTGTATGTTATTGAACTTGCTGCTGCTGCTTAGTCACTTCAGTCGTGTCCGACTCTGTGCGACCCCATAGACAGCAGCCCACCAGGCTCCTCGTCCCTGGGATTCTCCAGGCAAGAATATTGGAGTGGGTTGCCATTTCCTTCTCCATTGCTTGCATGCATGCTAAGTCGCTTCAGTCATGTCCGACTCTGTGTGACCCCATAGACAGCCGCCCACCAGGCTCCTCTGTCCACAGGATTCTCTAGGCAAGAATACTGGAGTGCCATTTGCTTCTCCAGTTATTGAACTTAATCTAGTATAAATACAAGTTAGAGTGTTAAAACTTTAAGACTTTAAATGTAAACTCTATGGGAATCACAATGAAAACAGCTTTAGAATGTGCACAAAGGGAGAAATGAGAAAGAAATTTAAACATTTCATTGCAAAAAAAAAAAAAATTCAGCTAAACATAAATAAGACAGTAATGCAGGATAAGGACAAAAAAGCTGTGAGACAAATGGGAAACAAATATAAGACATATGGAAAATACTAGAAGTATGTCCATCCTTATCAGTAATTACTTTAAATGTAAACTGATTAAATCAAATAAAAAATTCGCTTTAGATCCAAAGACACAAAGGGGTTTGTGATGAAAAATTCCATTTGCTATATCAGCAAAAAAGGATGTGTGGCCATTGAGCCATCAGCCAATACATCCCCGCATCCAGCTTTTCCCAAGAGTGAGCCCAAGAGATCTCAGGAAGGAAACTAAGGTGCTGTACATTGCCAAGTCCTTAGCCACTGCAGACACTCCCAGTGGTGTACCCTGGTGGGAATTCAGGATGGGAAAGAACAGAATACTGGCCCTAGAGGGCTAAAGTACACATCAAATGGATGATTTCAATAAGCCCAGACTCTTACATCTTCGCATACACTGAAAAGTGCTAATAAATTCATTAGCTTGAAATATCTGTTTTTTTTTTTAATTAGCAGTACTTTTTGATAGTCTGACTACTTGGTCTTTGTTTCAATTCCTATATATCCCGGCTGTTCCATTACCTCTTCAGAGCAGTCCCTCAGCACTATCTGAAAGACTGCTTTCCAGGCTTGAAGTTTGCAAAATGAATAAGACACAATTCTCAACTTTTGTGCATTTTTTTTTTTTCAGTAGACAGATTGAAACTGAAAGGATGGAAAGATATTCCATGCACATAGTAACTCAAAAAAAGCATGAGTGGCTACACTTTTATTAAAAAAAAAAAAAAAACTTTAAATCAAACAACTATAAGAGACAAAAAGTACACTATGTATTAACAAAAGGTTCAAATCAGTAAGAATATATAATGATAATCAACATTTAATAAAAGATCTTTTATGAGCAGGAGATGGGAGGGAGATTCAAAAAGGAGGGAATATACATAAACATTTGGTTAATTCATGTTGATGTATGACAGAAATCAAACCAATATCATAAATAAATCATCAATTAAAATTAAATAAATGTCTAAAAAATTACTTTAGGGAAAAAATAAAAGATACTTTCAATATATGAAGAAAAACTGACAGAATTAAAGGGAGAAAGACAGTTCCACAATAATAGTTACAGACTTCAATATTCCACTCTCAATAATGGATAAATTACTGAGCTAGAAGATAAGTAAGGAAATAGAGGATTTGAATAACATAATAAACCAACTAGAACTTAGAGACAAATACAGAACATTCTACCCAACAACAACAGAATGCAAATCTTCTCAGGGTCTCATGAGATATTTTTTAGGATAGACAATACATTAGGTAACAAATTAAGTCTTCACAGATTTAAAATGGCAAACATCATACAAATCATGTTCTCTAACTACAATGGGATGAAGTTAGAAATCAATAAATGAATGAAAGCTTGAAAAAAAATACGGAAATTGAACAATGCCTTCCTAAAAAAACAATAGACCAAGGAAGAAATCACAGAGAATTGCAAAATACTTACAGACAAAAATGCAAACAACATATCAAAATTTATAGGACATAGAGAAAGTACTGATAATGAGAAAATGTGTAGCTATAAATATCTATAGTAAAGAAAACGTTTAAATCAGCAATCTAACTTTAGAAATTAAGAACTAGAACAATAAGAATGAAACAAATTTAAATCCATCAAAAAGAAAGAAATAATAAAGATTAGGGCAGAAACAAATAATAAATACAAAATCAAGAGCGAAAAATCAATAAAATCTAAAGTTATTTCTTTGAAAAGATCAACAAAGTTGAGACATCTTTCAGCTGTAAGGAATAAGAAAAAAAAAGAGAGACTAAATTAATAAAACCAGAAATAAAAATGTAAGCATTGTTACTGATTCTATAGAAATAAAATAATTTTATATGAACTCTATAAAAATTGTATACCAACAAACTGGATAATGTAGATGAAAGGGACAAATTCCTACAAAAACAAAACCTAATAAGATTAAATCCATAGAAACAGAAAGTCAGAACAGACTTAAAACTAGTAGGGAGACTGAATCAGTAATTTTGAAAAAAGCCCTGGACCTGATGGCTTCATTGGTGAATTCTACCTAGCATTTTAAGAGAACTAAAACTAACACTAACACTTGTCAAATTTTCAAAAATGAACAGGAGAGAACACTTACTAATTTTGAGAGGCCAAAGTTACCCTGATATCCAAGTCAGAAATAGATATTACAAGGAAAGAACACTACAAATTAATATCCTTTATGAACAATGATGCAAAAGTTAAAAAAAAAATTAGCAAACCAAATTCAACAACATATGAAAAGAATTATACCACACACCCAAGTAGGATGCATTTCTGGAATTAAAAGATGATTAAACACATAAAAAAATGACCAAGGAAATATACCATTTTAGCAGACCTATTTTTTAATTCTATTATCATTCAATTGATACAGAAAAAGCAAAAGCATCTGAAAAAATTCAACACTTTCTTAGTAAAAAAAAAAAAAAAATCAGCAAACTAGAAATAGAAGAAAACTGCCTCAAAATACTGTCATGCATAAGCAGAGTTCTAAAGACGGGTGGTGCTAATAGTATCACAGCATTATGATTTGTTTAATACCTCTTAACTGCATAGTTAAAAATGGTTAAGATGATAAATTTTATGTTAAATTTTTCCACAATAAAATTTTTCACTGTGGAGATAATTATCTATTTTTTTTTCTACAATGAAAAATGAAAAATAAAATAAAGTTCCATTTTATATAATGTAAAAATAACACAATTTGAAGTTTTTTTTTTTTTCTTTTAATAAATCTTTGATATAGGACATTGCATATTTGGGAAGGGCTTAATTGTTCCAACACTTCAAATTTCCTGTTTAGGTACCACCTTTTCAGTGGGTATATGGAGTTGCTTATCCTATGTTGCAGTGGGGTTTTTGATGTTTGTCTCAATTGTTATAGCTAGCTTATACTGCAGTAAAACATAGCCTCATATCTATAGAACTTAAAACAGTTATAGTTTGTTTCCATTTGTGCTATAAGTTCACACTGGTTTTGCTGGCAGCTCTCTTCCAACGTGTCTCTACTCTGAGACACTGGCTAAAACAGTTTTCATGAGAATACTTCTCAAACTTTAATGTGCATACAAATTGTTGGGGTCCTTTAATGGACCGGAACCTTGTGGTGCGGAGTCGACGATAAGAAAGTGAAAGAGAGAAAGAGAGAGAGAGAAAGAGAGAGAGAGAGAGACAAAAAGACCCGGGGACCTAAGCTCTGATGGAGCAAAGGTGCTTTAATGATTTTTCTATGAGTATATGTAGGCTGCAGTACAAGAAACTTCTTTCGGGAATGATAGAGATCAGAAAACCAAATGTACAGCAACTGTTACCACAAGGTCAGGAGACAATCCATATCTCAAGAAAGGGGAAGGAGATTAAGCTGTTTTGTCCTAAGGAGAATGTTTACTAAAGGAGACTCATGCTTGCCTCACACAATGACCTCAGTCCCTGGGAGCAGCGTGCTGTTCCGCTTGAAGAGGGACAAAGGACTCATGAGAGACAGCATGTAGGAATCCTCCCGTCAAACATTCCCTGACAACAAATCACTTGTTAAAATGCATATATTGACTGAACTCTGGAGAAGTATCTGACGTTCAATATTTCTAGAAAAGTTCATAGATAAATAACATTTATGTTGTTGGCCTGTAAGCTTCACTAATTAGAAAGATTCTAGAGCAGAAACTCTTCATGCAGGAGGAAGAGAATCTAGCAAATTGCTCATTGGCTGTTAATGAATTCCAAAAGGAAGTAAAATGTCTCAGTTCTATTCACATTCCATTTACAGAAACAAGTCAGACCCATTTTCTACTTGAAGAACCCAGCTGCACTGTATTTCCAGAAATGGGAGAACTAAACACTAGGTAATGGCCTTGGTAACTTCATAGAGAACAAAATGTCCTCAGTACATAGAGATGTTATTATAAAGGAACAGTTGCACCAATGACGGCTATTTCTGAGCACCACAGACTAAAGCAGCTGAGCGTGGTCCAGAAACTTAGGTTGTGCCAGTGCAGGTGGGCCCCCTTGATAGAGTTTTGACTTTTAAAGCCAGGAAATATAAATAAACATGTAGCATCCCATGTCTTATAAGACATCTTATGAAGAGAAAAAAAAAAAATTGTTTAATCCTAAAAAAAAGTTCTTATCTAAGATCAATTATCATCCTGCCCCACAAAAATTAGCTGAAGCAACAGAGGCTATGGTTAAGTCTGCATTTGAGTTTCAAGAAAGGAATGGAACTGAGAAATATAGTCATAGGAACTTTATCACCTAAGAAAGGTTCCAAAATATAACATGTTATCTCAAAAGGTTGAAATACTCAGTTCTATAGACAAATTCTAGTTTTATTTGATTACTTAATAAAATGGCTTCTTGCCCTACTTTTTATCCCTTTTTCTACAATTCTGAGCAATATATCTCCTCTTTTAAACCAGTTCCTCAATCTTCATTGGATTTGGAGAACTGGTACCTATGGGGTCAGGAAAGAAGGATGTCTGTCATGACATCATGGTAACAATATTTAGCTTTATCACTTTATCTCAAAGTAAAGTTATTATATTCAGCCTCAACAAGACGTAAGGAATGACCAGAATCAGTTAAAAATTAAGACTTTTATCTCAGGAAGGTCAGTACAGGATTTACAAAATTGGGAAGTAGTTACATAGACATGGTAGTTCAAAAGATGTAAGAGTATAAAGACAGATTTTGTCAAGAGAGCAAAGGGTAATGGAGATATTCATGCATTTGACTAAATGAAGGATGAATAGTGTAACATATTAGGGAGGAAACATAAAATCTGCAATATCAGATATCAAGGAAGTATAAAAGTGAAATAATAACCTGGCAGTTAACAGTAATGAATCATACAGAAAATTCAAGATAACAGCTAAAGTAATTCTGTGATAACTTGCTTGTTTTGAAATTTGGTTTCTAGTAAGAAGAGGCCTGGTAGTATATAAGCTCTGGAATTAGAAAACCTGAAATTAATCCCATGTTTTGCCACTTTCTAGCTCTTTAGTACCCTTGGGTGACTTGCTAAGTTTTCTAACTTCCAATTTGTTATCTATGTGTGGGTTAAAGTATCCCATCCATGTGAAGGTTCTAGGTTTTGTCAGAAATTAAAAAAAAAATTCAATAAATTTTAGCCTAAGAATAATGATTTGATTACATTTATAAGAGCAGTTGTGAAGAGTGATGAGAATCAAGCCTAACTCCAAAGGATTTATGATTTGGGCATTAATTATAATACAGAAGCAGTAAACACTAACTCGTCCAATAATTATTGCAGTAGAGAGGTTAAGTGTATCAACTTTGGTGGGTACAAGATTTGAGGTTATAAACCTTTATTTTTTCCTGTTACTAATTTTTGGAATAAAGTTCTTTTGAACATATTTTTAGTGGACTGGAAAGATACAGTGAAGAGACAGATTTGAAAAGAGAGAAAAGTCACAAAGGATAAGAAGAAAGAATCATAGCCTCAGTAGGCAGGTTAGCTCTGGTAAACAAGACTGAAAGGTATTCCTCTGAACCCAGAGGGGAGTAGAAAGGGAACAGGCATGTTGAGATTAGAAGGTGGAAGTTTTTTTTCAAGTAGCCTCAGTCTAAAAATACATTGTGAAAGGTCAGTTGGAAAGTGGCAGTAGCAGAGATGGGGTTTCATATTGAGAAAGCAGAAAGTTTGGGGTAAGACCAAATAGAACATTACACAGTGTCAAGTCTTAAATGACTAAAACATTTCCCAGAGTTAGGAAGATAATAAAGATAGGGTGGCTTAGAGGTTAAAGCATCTGCCCGCAATGCGGGAGACCCGGGTTCGATCCCTGGGTTGAGAAGATCCTCTGGAGAAGGAAATGGCAACCCACTCCAGTATTCTTGCCTGGAGAATCCCATGGACGGAGGAACCTGGCAGGCTACAGTCCACGGGGTCGCAAAGAGTCATACAGGACTGAGCGACTTCACTTTCACTCTCACTTTCAAAGATAGGGTAGGGATCTTTGTTATACCTTAACCCAAAGTATAGAATCTGGATGTCATTTGCAAGCATTGAACACCAAACAAAAATAAAGTTAGTCACATAAAAACTGTAATTGGGAGTAATAATCTCAGAATACCATTGAAAATAGAGGGGTAGGATAATCTTATAACAAGAAAGACTTGTCAATAGCCATCTTTATAAAATAACTCAGTGTACAAAACAATTAAAGTGAAAATGGGAGCAGGGAGAATGAAACGGATGGCTGATACAAGATTTCTCCGTTCAATTGATCCATTTAATTTACATTTATAAAACAGTACACAGATAAGAATGTGGTTATCTGATATTTTCTACTTTCCCAACACAGATCCCATTATAGAATATGTAATTTATTTGAAACTTAATTTTCAAATAAAACTGAAGTAGTATGGCTAAGTTTTATTTATCCAAGTAATTGACTCATGACTGTGTGAGAAACAATGAACTGATTGGACTGAAAAAAAATTAATTAGCAGGATTTGAGACTATGGAATCAGCAGTCTGGATTATTTAATGAGGGCTGTAGTCTATTCAGTTTTCATATTAAACCAACTTAACTGTTAACTTTTCTCTAATACAAAAGTTGAAGAAAAGGCTCTTATGTAACTTGGCGCTTATAAAATGCTCATGAACAGATGACTTTTTTTGTTCTTTTAATCTGAGTAAACTTCTGCTTGCTTTTGTTCTAAGTTTAAGGCTAGTCTTTGGAATCAAAGCAAACTTACAAGACCAATATAGTCATTGGAAGTTTGCTCTAAAAATGAATGAAATGAAAGTCCTGTTTGTAGAGGAAAACCATATTTTGTTTATATAGGGAGGAAAGAAAGCATACAATTCTTCTCCAGGGAAAGACATTCTCTGTTGATTTATGTCTGTGGCAGGAGAATAACATAACACATATATATTGCCTGGAATAAAGCATATACTGTGCACAAATTTAAATCATATACAACTTGTATTTTATAGAACAGCTGTGAATTATACTTTTTTGTTTCCATGTGTAATTAGATAATATAATAAATGTGAACATTAACTTTAATATTCCCATTACAAAGAAAAAAAGATATATGCTGCCCAGGGACAGGAGGAATTTTTTCTTTGTGTAGATTTTTTCCTTTAGAAAGATACAAGAGATGGGAAGTGGACTCTAAGCATCACTATCTGGAAACCTACACAGTAAGAGAAGTCACAAAAGATGTCAACACTAACTTATGACTCATGCTCTGTGTGTGAGAATTTGGAGTCCTCTGCTGAGAGATTTAGAGAGTAAAGTACTGGTAAAAACTAATATGGTATTGCCCAAGATATTCTTACTTTTGGATGGCTTATTGTGTCCACCTGCTCTTTCGAAAATGTCTTTGTCCACTGCCTCCCCAAAATGGGATTAGAGTACAAGGCAAGCTAACAGGCAGGCATTTGCTCTTTCCTACTGTGGCTATTTTGGCTGGAACTATCTCCAAGAGAGTGGTGCCCTGTAGGCTGGCTGTCTGTCATGCTAGAAAAAGTAGATGAAATAAATCAACCCACGGTAACAAGGCTACAGAGTACACTGTGGTAATAATTGTCAACTTTATGCTGTGTGTTTTTGCTGTCTTTAATTTAATTTGTACCCACTAAATTTTATGTTTTCAATTTGAATTGGGATGCAAAATCAGGATTGATGATGATCTGCCAGACACACCCTCAGGTTTTGAGCAATACTCTACTAGATGAGAAACTGTCAACTATTTTGCAATATTTTGCACAAGATAATTTTGCCTTAAGGTTTTTGAAAGCAGGATTTAGGCAAGCACTGTGTCAGGGCCAAATTCTATCTACACATACCATATTTGATCTTCTGGATTTAATTTCCTTACTAAAAAGTTATTATGTAATTCCAGAAAGAAAATCTCCTAAAAGGACTCCAGATTCTGAAGACTAAAAGACAGGAATAGGAAAGCACTTGATTCACAGCATTTCCTAAGAAAACAAGTATTTAGTATTAATTGAATATCTGAAAGGAAGTCTTTGAAATGTTTCTATTATAGACAGAATGTTAAATAATTTTTGAATTTAAAAGTTTCTTAATAATTATCATAAGGCCAGTAACAAAATGTTATAAATAGACATGATAGTGGTATTGATTCAATAAGAAGTAAACTGGTCATTAGTTTTATAGTGATTAAACAAATCATTTCCATAATATTTCACTCAGTTTGATCAGACTGCCAGGATGAACATACAATTTGTATTTTTTACAAACTTTTTGATGCTATTAACAAAAGATATTTTCAAAGACATCAGTGATTGTCAAAATCCATGAAATTCACAATAGCACATCATTTCCTCATTTTTTATCTGTATAATATAGATGGCAATACCAACTTCACCAATCATTGTGTGAATCCAATAACATGTTGTGTTAAATGAGACCAACAAGGTTGCTTTGAGAAGGGGTAGATATCTAGGTTTGAACCCTCACCACAAAACTTCCTTCTACACCCTGATATTTACTTTCTGTTTCAAATTCGTGTCTCAGCAAAGAAACTACTATTTTTTGTAGTTAATTGGCAGAATCATTAAATCTACAAATGTTTAAATTCACTATTAAAGATTTACCCTCAACTCTGCCCTCAGTTCTAACTGACCAGTTTGTCCAAAGGCAAAGAAGGTTGTCCGAAATCTGCTATAAATATTTCTGATTCTATCAGCAATGTGAATAACAATTTTATTGTTATTTGTTCTATACTCTTGGACCTAAATAACCTTCATTTTTACATTTGTTGTTTGATTTCCAATTATAAGAGTGTATATTATACGAAGACAAAATTAGATAAGTACAGGTGCAGTTTCTTATTTAAAGCTCTGTGGGTTTTTTCCTTAGTGAAACCGTAGCAAATCCTAATAGTTTCAAATAGATGTTATTTGCTAACCTGCAAGAGAACAAAGTGAGTTTTAACAGCAGGTGATGGCCACAGTATTCCAAGGAGGACCACATGAGATATGGATGAGGGATTGAGCCTGGATAATCTCGCCTTTGTGATGCTGTCCAATTCTGTAAATTACTTCCTCACTTCATTCCACCCCCTCCATCCAGCCATTGGCCATCTATTCTATTTAAATTACTCTGCCTCAGCTTCTGGTTTAATCAGAATGGTAGTCAGCACTGCTCAACTTATTGCTCCTGCGGTGTTCAGCTCCACAGGAGCCAGAACATAATGGACCTACATAATGGATGACTGAATTGGAAATAAAAATAAGCTATTTGTTTGAAATTTACCTCCCATTTATTATATACTTGCATAGGAGGTCTCTTAAGAATTTCTAGGAGAGCCTTGTCTGGAAAAGTTATATAATAAATGTTTATGTGCTGAGAGTGGAATACACATGTGATTACCATGGTGTTTCATTGCACTGATTTTTTTAGTAATATAGCCTTGAGGAAATTGAAATGCAAGTCCTGTCACCAAACACATGCCTAAATAACATACTCGTTATAAGAGAGTCACGCAGATACATACACACAGACGTAAATCATAGTTGGTGACCGAAGTTCTGATCATTAGGGAGTTTGAAATGTTCTTCAGTTGTACAGTGTGACTAAGATGATCTTAGCAAAATAAAAATGATCTCTCCATGCGTACCATGAGATCTGTCAAGACTGAGAGCCCATCATCTAACGATCTAGAATTAAACATTATAAAGATCTATTCTCTGTACTCTCAAAGAGCTATTACTTCAAGCACAAGTGCTATTATTGGTAGAAGGAAGTTTACTCATATTTCACCCTATGTATTATTGAAAGCATACTTCTATGCATCTTGCATTATTATTATTACATGATGGCTATTCAGCATGCAGACGTCAAAGTGCAATCTATCTGGCTCTCCAGCTGAACACCAGAAAGCAATGAGTTAGTATAATTTGCCGGCTCTGGAGAGGAGTGTCACTTGAAGTTTATGACTTCTTAAGTGAAAATTAAGGATGATAAACAAAAGCTTATAGGAACAGCTGTCTCTATGCGAAAAGGGTTAACACTGGTAATCTAACAGGTTTCAGATATTTCCTTAAAGTCTCCTAAAACAAAATCCTCATTATTGAAGCCTCTGTATCATAACTTGTGAATGCATCTAAACCATGGCATTGCTTTGTATAAACCTTAAACAAAAGAAAGCCTTTATTTGTTCCAGGACTTGCAGATATCAGTGTAAATCATCTCCGCACATATTGGAAGATACTTTAGGTTATTCTACAACTTAAAAAAAGACAATTAAGTGTGTGTGAAAGAAGACTGGGTTAGGACAGTCTACTGCTTTTAACTGCACAGCAAAACATAAAGATAGAATGACTAATTCAGTTTTTCCTGGGACTTTTATCCTAGTTTTAAAACTGAGTCTTATACCTTGAGAATATCCTTAGTACTGGACAAACTAGGATAGTTGGTCTCCCTAGACTAGAAAGTGACACCAGTTCTTAATTAGACACTTTTGTTATAGAACAATAGAAGGTATAGAGTTCATGTGACTTGGCTTCATATCACAGACATTTAGATATACATAAACATATACACATAAAGATGGCTAGGTAAGATCAGCAAAGAGGATCCATGAGTCAGAAACTAGGAAATGAATGACAGACCAACAAATGGCAAAGGCAAAAACTAGCTGGAGCTCACCGTAGCTAATGCTTACTAATTATGAAGTTCAATTTCATAAAAAGATAAACATCTTTAGCACACACTGTTGCTTAAGCGCATGATCTTTGTAGTTGAATTACTTATAAAACACAGATGATGCATATGGATATAATGATATATTATTATATATTATTTAATACATATAAATATACACATATATTCAATACATGCAAAACACCAAATATAATAAATGTTGGTATCATCCTTTTATCTTCTGGTTATCATTTGATATGAGAAATAGTACACTAGTTCTCTTTACTAATATAACATGAGACTCTTGGAACTGGGATGGCACCGAGCAATACAAAACACAAAAATGAGGTGATAGAGATTCTGGTGCTGATATTTTGATATTGCTTTACTTTTAGACTACTCTGAGGTACATATGATCAGATTCCCTGTAGAGAGTTCACTTTGAGTTGGCAGTATATAAATGAGTCATTTCTCTAGTGAGCACAAATTCAACACTAACAGTGTTTTTTTGTAATACATGATTGCATTATTTATAAACATTTAAAAGTTTAATTTTGCCACTTATTACATAAATCACCTAAAGTATCATATTAGGATAGAGAAAATGGGCAAGGAAAAAGTAAATGAACAAACTGGTCGAACTTTTAACTGCAGCTCTGGCAAGTTTCTTATGTAAAAAAATCTTTGTTGAATAAAACTCGAAAATATTGTGAAAGTTGGTGTTTCTCTATTATTTAAATTTATAGATAACATGAAAGATAGGAATAGTATAAAATTACAGATAAATAGTTCAGGGTCTGAAGGTACTAATAATGTGTGTGTGCCATGTGCTCAGTCATTTCTAACTCTTTGCAACCCCACGGACTGTAGCCTGCCAGGTTCCTCTGTCCGTGGAATTTTCCAGGCAAGAATACTGGAGCAGGTTGCCATTTCCTTCTTCAGGGGATTTTCCTGACCCAGGGATCAAACACATGTCTCTTGTGTCTCCTGCATTGGCAGGCCTGTCTTTACCAACTGAGCACTAATAAACTGGAATGCATTTGTAGAGTTTGTATTTCTTCCTGTTTAATTGACATAAAATAGTGAATAAAACATTTAGGAGTCAAGAGTAACTCATTACATCAAATAGAATAAAGATGTAAATTATATAATAGTTCTCAGTTTCTGAGATAACCCCACGGTCTAGTTAGTTAAGTTGCTCAGTCGTGTCCAACTCTTTTGCAACCCCATGGACGGTAGCCAACCAGGCTCCTCTGTCCATGGGATTTTCCAGGCAAGAGTACTGGAGTGGGTTGCCATTTCCTTCTCCAGGGGATCTTCCTGACCCAGGGATCGAACCTGGGTCTCCAGCATTGCAGGTAGAAGCTTTACCATCTGAGCCATCAGGGAAGCCTTTACAGGTGACAGTAAGTCAAGTATTAACACAGGAAATTACATCTCCATGGTCTAGAGCTGCTTGCAACTTCTGACACAGAATACATATTCTGCTACAGAATGTAATATCTCTCTCAGTAAACATGCTCTCACTTAAAAAAAAAAAAAAAACAATATAAAAGTCATAAACTGCAAATATATGAGGACCCACTGTATTTACTTTTCATAACTTCTATCATTTCAGCCAGTACTATAGTTTGTAAAGAAAAGGAGGATAGCTTGGATTTATAGATATAATTAATATTAAAGTTGATTAGATATCTATTTGAAGAGAAAACTGTGTTTTCCTTCCTACTTCTTTAGGTATTTACAAGAATCCATTCTGATTTCTTGGGAAATGTTTTACCAGGTTAATCCAATAGAGAGGATTTTTTTAAAAAACAAAAATTTCATAGGCTATTATTGGTGCATAATTCAGCTGATGTTATGCTTCTATTCATATGTTACTGCAAATTTTATAGACACATATATATGTACACATTTAATTAGGATAATGTTAATTATTAATGTCTTCAAAGATGGTGGTCTCCTGAATTAATCTACAAGCTACAGTAAACAACATTTAAAGCCTGCTAATACTTTAAAAGATACACATTTAAAAAAAAAAAAAAAAAACAAACAAACAAAAAAAAGATACACATTTTATATAGCTAAATGCAATATCTCTTCCATATGTTTCCTAAAATGTCAATCTACAAAAGATGCTGATAAAGACAGCATCCAGAAATTAAATTTTGAGTGGTACTGTCATTTCCTGGGGAGATAGTGAGCTGGCATAGACTGGTGTTTTTTCTCACCACATTTTACTCTGTAGAAACTATAGAAGAGATAGCTTAAGCCTGAACCTCGGAACTACAAATAACTGTGATAACTACCTGTAAAGACTAAGGTTCTTTGAAATGATATAAAAGGAGAGGTATGTACCAGTAGTCAGGGATGTTTGGTGATAGACTTACCAGAAGGAGAATATTTTAGAAAAAATTAAGTTGTTCTTGGAAAGAGCTTCCTTACTTTCACTATAAGAGGGAAATAAGCAGCAATATCTCACCTATGGGGAATAAAATACCCTATTATCAAACTTTCCTAAAGTCCTCCTGGGGAAAACAGTTGATGAAAACAGGTTTGGGCAATCAATTTGTCCACTTGCCTCTGTTCTTCTCAGTATTCAAATATTGAGGATTATAAGCTAGGAAGTGTAACCATTTTTCAGTGATATCCATTTCAAAAATTTTGAGTGAGATTCTCTGATTAAAACTTTGCATGAGAATGTGGTAGCAAACTTTGTTGGTCCATCATTAATCTGTGATACCTAAAATGATGTACCCACAGTACTAACCATATTCATAACATCACAGAGATCCATCTCTACTCTGCTACCCTTCTAGAGAGAGTATAGCTAAAACTTCTGTGGAACTTGAGCTTACAGGTCAAAAATGACTAGACATTTCAAATAACACATGACCACAGTAAAAACAGATAGTAAACAATGCTATATATCAGAAACAGAACATTGAAACACCAATATCAAGGGTAACATATAGACTATTATATAATGACATACATAAATTATACATACACACAAATACACATACATGCCTTAGGGGAAAACATTCATTTTATACAAAAATAATTAAATAATTATTTAATTATAATTTAAATAATTAAATGGATATAAAACATTCATTTTATAAAAGAAATGAAACTATGTTCAAAATTGGGAGGCAGATATATAGGATGAATGAAGCCAAATGAAAATTTAAATTCATAATCTGAAAGAACTTATTGAGTAACTCTTCTAAATGATATCAAGTTAGGTTAAAAAGATAAAATATAAGGAAACAAGTTGTAATAATATAAAATATATCATCATATAGGTAACAGTTTCAATCACATGGGAAAAAAAAGGACAGAAAATGAAGGAATAATGAAAAGAATTTTCCAAAGTCAAATCAAGATGAAGACATAAGATTAAAAATTATCAATGACTGCCAAACAGGATAGAAAGTGAAAGTACATATATAGTGAAATTTGAAAAATTAAGATGGATAAATAGTTCTAAAGACTTCAGAGAGAAAATAAAAATCACCACAAGCAACAAAAACTAAGAATGGTAACAGAAGCCTGCCCAGCAATCCTGGGTCTAATGTAAAAATAATGTCTTCAAAGTACACGAAGAAATGACACCCGAATGCCCATCCTGCAAAATTGTGAATTATATGAGAATATGCAACTGAAATATTTTTTAGGCATATAAGGCTTCAGAAGTGAATACCACAAGGAACCATAAAAAAACGCTCTTGGAGAAAGAACTGAAACAAGAATAGAAGCAAATCCCTCCAAATGAAGGGGAGCACCACCTGAAGTAGAGTATCAATTATATCAGTGTGACTCACTAAAACTAGAAAATGAGATATTATTCCCTGTGATAATACACAATAGTAGGTAATCCATGAAATATACTACTTAAGGCAAAATTAACTTGACTCTAACCAATAAAATAAAAATACAAATTTCTGGGAAATATAAGGAATATGAAGGTAAGTTAAATTACATCCTGGAAAGCTCAAACGATAAAGGGCCTGCCTGCAATGTGGGAGATCTGGGTTCAATACTTGGGTCAGGAAGATTGCAAGGAGAAGGGCGTGGCAACCCACTTCAGTATTCTTGTCTGGAGAACTCCAGAGGAGCCTGGTGGCCTATAGTCCACCGGGTGGCAAAGAGTTGGACACGACTGAGCAACTGTTACAAAATTACATCGTTAAGAAGCAAATTAACCTGCATAATATGGTCATTTTAGAGCACAGGTAACACGGTTTTTACTACAAAGCAATGGTTAACAGTGGTTGAAATTAAAATGATGGGAAAAAAGCTAAGTGTGAATATAAGCAAAAACAAGAATAAAAGAGTGCAGCCTTTTTAATATTTGACAAAATAGAATTCAGTTAAAATGGATAATTTTATATTTCTAAAAGAATACTAAAGAATATTTACTTTCAAAATGTATTTGTAAAGGATATTAGTAAGTAGTGTATTTTCAGAAACCTATAATTGAATATGGGCTTCCCAGATGGCTCAGTGGTAAAGAAATTAGCCTGCCAATGCAGGAGCCACAGGAAATGCAGGTTCAATCCCTGGAATGGGAAGATCCTCTGGAAAAGGAATTGGCAACCCACTTCAATATTCTTGCCAGGATAATCCCATGGACAGAGGGCCCTGGCATTCTATAGTCCGTGGTTTGCAAATAGTTGGACATGACTGAGCACATATGCAAGAACAAATAATTGAATACATTGATTTCTGATTAAAATTAAATAAAATTATAAAAATCAATATCCAAATTTTTGTCTCACAATTCTACAAACTTTCTTTAAAATAAAACCATTGGATATAATATTATATTTGGGACTGAATGAAAATTCTACTGTTCTTATCAACATTTTTGAAGGTATAAATAAATTTATTAGAAAATAGAAAAAAGCAACATATAAAATACTCAATATGAGAATTTGGGATAAAAGATCATGAGAGTAATCTCAAATGAAAGTGAGATAATAAACATAGATATCAATGAAATAGAGGACAGTAATAATAAGTATAAAATATTTGGTTATTTGGAAACATTATCTATACTGATTTTCAAAAATTGGTAAGTGAAAAGAATAGAGATAAAAGTTAACAAAGTTCAAGATTAAAATGGGGAAATCTTTAGAGAAATAGCTATTCAGTTCAATTCAGTTCAGTTCAGTCACTCAGTCGTGTCCGACTCTTTGTAACCTCATGAATTGCAGCACTCCAGGCCTCCCTGTCCATCACCAACTCCAGGAGTATACTCAAACTCATGTCCATCAAGTGGGTGATGCCATCCAGCCATCTCATCCTCTGTTGTCCCCTTCTCCTCCTGCCCCCAATCCCTCCCAGCATCAGGGTCTTTTCCAATCAGTCAACTCTTCACATGAGGTGGTCACAGTATTGGAGTTTCAACTTCAGCATCAGTCCCTCCAATGAACACCCAGGACTGATCTCCTTTAGGATGGACTGGTTGGATCTCCTTGCAGTCTAAGGGACTCTCAATGGTCTTCTCCAACGCCACAGTTTAAAAGCATCAATTCAGTGCTCTGCTTTCTTCACAGTCCAACTCTCACATCCATACATGACCACTGGAAAAACCATTGGCTTAACTAGACGGACCTTTGTTGTCAAAGTAATGTCTCTGCTTTTTAATATGCTGTCTAGGTTGGCCATAACTTTCCTTCCAAGGAGTAAGTGTCTTTTAATTTCGTGGCTGCAATCACCATCTGCGGTGATTTAGGAGCCCAACAAAATAGTCTGACACTGTTTCCACTGTTTCCCCATCTATTTGCCATGAAGTGATGGGACCAGATGCCATGATCTTAGTTTTCTGAATGTTGAGCTTTAAGCCAACTTTTTCACTCTCTTCTTTCACTTTCATCAAGAGACTTTTTAGTTCCTCTTCACTTTCTGCCAAAAGGGTGGTGTCATCTGCATATCTGAGGTTATTGATATTTCTCCCAGAAATCTTGATTCCAGCTTGTGATTCTTCCAGCCCAGTGTTTCTTATGAAGTACTCTGCATATAAGTTAAATAAGCAGGGTGACAATATTCAGCCTTGACATACTCCTTTTCTGATCTGGAACCAGTCTGTTGTTCCATGTCCAGTTCTAAGTGTTGCTTCCTGACCTGCATATAGATTTCTCAAGAGGCAGATCAGGTGGTCTGGTATGCTCATCTCTTTCAGAATTTTCCACAGTTTATTGTGATCCACACAGTCAAAGGCTTTGGTATAGTCAATAAAACAGAAATAGATGTTTTTCTGGAACTCTCTTGCTTTTTCAATGGTCCAGCAGATGTTGGCAATTTGACCTCTATTAGATACAATAATTTGAAAAGATGCACTATACCAACACTGGAAATTAACCAGAGAATTTAGATATTTCAAAGAATGTTAAAGAAGTAGAAATGGCATCACCTTCCAAAAAGAAAGAAGCAAGTTCCAGACATTTTATCAAATAAGGTCCTTTGAACTTTGAAGGAACAGATTATTCTTCTTTTAACTTTACAGAAAATATAAACAATAAAACTCTTTATTTCATTTTAAAATCAAATAAAACCTTGATACTGAAAAAGATGCAGTGAGGAGCCTATTTCAGTTATAACTAGATGTGAAAACCCTAAATAAAATATTGGCTAACTGAATCCAATGATGTGTTAAAATGACCCTCTATGTTTAACTAAACTAATAGGCTAATGGAAAAAAAAATTACATGAATTAACTCAATAGAGGGAGTATTAGCATTTGACAGTATTAAAAACTTCAATTATGGCTTTAAAAATTCTTGGCAAATTAAAAATCAAAGGAAAATTATTTAGGACCAATAGAATTTTAGAAAATCCGTAGCAAATATTATCTCCAATGGAGAAATTTCACAAATATGCCCTCTAAATATCAAGAACATACCAGGCAAAGCAAAACAAATAATATATGAATACATATAATAAGGAAGCACATATTCTATTATTTAGAGATGATATAAATATTTATGTAAAAAACAGAATATGAAATTAGTACAAATGATTTCAGCATTTTAAATACAAAATCAACTTTAACATATCAACTACACAAGTCATTAACATTCCTCCCAAAGAACAGCAAAGAGAACATAATTCAAAGTAATATACCAATATGAAGAGCAACAAAAACTAAAAACAGTATTTTCTAACCAAGCTTAAAATATGCAGCTTAAATTGCAGCTAAAAATGACTCTATAGTGAATTTTTAATTCATATTAAACAACATGCATATACTTTTAATAATAAAACAGTTCATGCTCTTGGATGAGCAGATTTAAAGTTATAAAGATCACTAAGTTTTCCATAAATTCACTACAATTTTAATATATACTGAAATAATATTTATTATTCTAAACTGGAAAAAAAAATAGTGAAAATACATTCTGCACTTAGCTGCTTAGTCATGTCCAACTGTTTGCAACCCCATGAACTGTAGCCCACCAGGCTCCTCTGTCCATGGAGATTCTCCAGGCAAGAATACTGGAGTGGGTTGCCATGCCCTCCTCCAGGGGATCTTCCCAACCTAGGGATCAAAACTAGGTCTCTTGCATTGCAGGCAAATTCTTTGTTGTCTGAGCCACCATGGAAGCTCAATGAAAATAATAACAGCTGTAAAACAGGCAAAATATGGCTTAGTATAAAATATGAAAAACAATAATCGAATAAAAATATGCAAAATTAATAGAGAAAATGAGTGAAGGACCTATATTAGGAATTTCTTAGAAACACTTCTTTTCTTGAATAAAAATGTCTTTTTCTTACTAAAATCAATACAATTATTAGTAAAATAATGATTTTTGACTTTTGTCTATTAAAAAGTACTTAATGAAAACTGTATGACAAGTGCTTAGTGGGAAGCTGCTTGAATAAAAAGGCATTATCATATCCTGGAAACAGGAAAGTAGTTTATATAATCTATTCAGTTAATAAACATGCCAAATTTTGACAAAGAAATATGGAGTGATATTAAGTAATTGGGCTTCCCAGGTGACTCAGTGATAAAGAAATCTGCATGGCAATGCCGGAGCCACAGGAAACATGGGTTCCATCCCTGGGTTGGGAAGATCCCCTGGAGGAGGAAATGGCAACCCATTCCAGTATTCTTACCTAGAAAATCCCACGGACAGAGAAACCCCGGAGGGCTATGTTCCTTAGTACTGCAGAGTTGGACATGGCTTAACAACTGAGCATTCATTAACTAATTTTCTGTAGGGTGTGTTTGGAAGATGTCTTTTATTCTCCATTTGCTGTTTACATGATATATTTGTATTTTTTAAAAATCACACAGACTTTTCTTTCCATTGTTCCCTAAGTTTCTTTCATGATATGTGCCCTTAAGATATTCATTGGTCAAACATATTTCTTTTGCTTAGATGAATAATGGTATGAGCATCCCTGTTTGAGAAACCTGTATAAGAAACCTGTGATTATACAAAGCCTTTTTTTCTACTTGACTGATTCTCAGGAACACAGCAAAAATATGCAATTATTTTTTCTAAGGCTCATCATCCTCTCCCTTTTACATTGCAAATATCAGAAAAACACTACAATTTATCCATATATATCATATTCACTAAATACCTAAGAGAGTCAAAACGCTCAACTGATAAAATTATAAATTTTGGAATATTTGAAATCTATGAAATACATGTATGGATGTGAGAGTTGGACTGTAAAGAAAGCTGAGCACCGAAGAATTGATGCTTTTGAACTGTGGTGTTGGAGAAGACTCTTGAGAGTCCCTTGGACTGCAAGAAGATCCAACCAGTCCATCCTAAAGGAAATCAGTCCTGAATATTCATTGGAAGGACTGATTCTGAAACTGAAACTCCAGTACTTTGACCACCTGATGGGAAGAACTGACTCATTTGAAAAGACCCTGATGCTGGGGAAGATTAAAGGCAGGAGGAGAAGGGGACGACATGGGATGAAGGAGATAGTTGGATAGCATCACCAACTCAATGCACATGAGTTTGAACACACTTGGGGAGTTGATGATAGACAGGGAGACCTGCCGTGCTGCAGTCCATGGGGTTGCAGAGAGTCAGACGCAACTGAGCGAGTGGACTGAACTGAACTGATCTGATTAAATACATGAGTAACTATTATGTTTGCTAGCCCACAACAGGCAGCATAAAACAAATGGATGTTTTCTCTTTATGACTTTAAATGTCTTGTGTATTCTATCTTATTTTTACAAGAGGTAAAATCAGAATATAATCAAAAAAAGCAGACTTTTAAAAATTCTGTGATTTCTTGTATTTTTCTCCTCTTAGAAAATGCTATTTTCTGAATCACCTATATCAAATAAATGTCATAATTTTAAGCTTTGCCCAATCCTAGAACACTGGTTAAACAACCCATAGTTGGTATGAGGCAAATATAAAGATTTCTAATCATCTAACACTACTGACTAGGACTTGTGAATGCTTCCTAAGGGCACTGCACAATATATTTCTTTTGGTCATTTGAATTTCTCTTTGAACATTTCTATCTTAATCTACCTGGAGGTAACTTCTCATATAACATTGATACAAAGATGTTTGGATGCAGCATGCTAGGGTTCAATACTGACTCTGCCACTTAGTTCTGTGACCTCAGACAAGCCATTTTACTTTTTTGCAGAGTATTTTAATATGTAAAATAAAGATGATGTCAGTTCAACACTGCAGTAATATTTCTCTCCCCATGCCTATATCCACACATAGTCTATAAACTCCTGTCCCCCAAGGAGCAGAGATCCTTTCTCATTCACCACAGTGCACCTCAGCCTGGCATCCTTCCTGGTCACAGGTGCTAAGTGGGTGAGGACAGAATGTGTGAGGTCAGTGCTTACCTCTTATACTCATTTATTCTCTTCTAAGCAGAGTTGGAGTTGTACTCTGAGATGCCTGAGTGAGCTTCACTCCAGGGAAGCACAGTCAAGGAGGAGAGGCCAAAAGTGCTAAGCAGACAAGTTCCCAAATGCCAAGACCCAGGGAGGACTGCAGAAAGAACTAAGGGCTGAATCTAGAAAACTGGGGTCTTTGTCTAGGATCTGCAACCAATTCCCTACATGTCCTTTGGCAAGTCACTGCACATACCCTCTGGAGCTTTCTGGAATCCTCCTTCTGAACTGTCTCCATATATAATCTAGGAGCAGTTTGGACAAGAACTTTCTCATGTTAGCAGTCTACCTTTTTCTCTGGAGAACCCAGGGTTGATTTCCTTTAGGATTTACTGGTTTGATCTTGCAGTCCAAGGGACTCTCAAGAGTCTTCTCCAGCACCACCATTCAAAAGCATCAATTCTCTGGCACTTACCCTTCTTTATGGTTCAACTCATATCTACACATGAGTACTGAAACAACCATAGCTTTGACTGCACAGACTTTTGTTGACAAAAGTGATGTCTCTGCTTTTTAACACACTCTCTAGGTTTGTCATAGCTTTCCTTCCAAGGAGCAAGTGTCTTTTAATTTCATGGCTGCAGTCACCATCCACGGTGATTTTGGAGCCTAAGAAAATAAAGTCTGTCACTCTTTCCATTATTTCTCCATCTATTTGCCATGAAGTGATGGAACTGGATTGCTTCCCTGATGACTCAGATGGTAAAGAATTTGCCTGCAATACAGGACACCTGGGTTCGATCCCTGGATTGGGAAGATTCCCTGGAGGAGGACATGGCAACCCACTCCAGTATTCTTGCCTGGAGAATCCCCATGGACAGAGGAGCCTGGTGGGCCTCAGTCCATGGGGTCACTAAAACTTGGACACGACTGAACACAACACAGCCATAATCTTAGTTTTTTTGAACAGTGAATTTTAAGATAGCTTTTTCATTCTTCTCTCACTTTCATCAAGAAACTCTTCAGTTCTTCTTCACTTTCTGCCATTAGAGTGGTATAATCTGCATATCTGAGGCTGTTGATATTTCTCCTGGCAATCTTGATTCTATGTTATGCTTCATTCAGCCTGGCATTTCACATCATGTACTTTGCATGTAAGTTAAATAATCAGGCTGACAATATATAGCATTGACATACTCCTTTCCCCAATTTGGAGCCAGTCTGCTGTTCCATGTCAAGTTCTAACTGTTGTTCTTGACCTGCATACAGATTTCTCAGGATACAGGAAAGGTATTCTGGTATTCCCATCTCTTTAAGAATTTTCCACATTTTTTGTGATCCACACAGTTAGAGCCTTTCATGTTGTCAATGAAGCAGAATTCTTCAGTAAATAGCATAAATAGGGAGTTTACACCTTAAGACTCTTCGAATCCCTTGCCTTAAAACCCATCCTTTGTTGTGTGTACCAATCCTAAACTATTAAAAAAGGATCACTATTAAATATTTTCTGGTTATAATTTTATACACTTATGTGTGCAAATAGTATACTCTATAATCTGGATACAGTATTTTCATTTATTCATAATATTTTCTTTGAGTTTGTTGAGACATGTTGTCGATGCTCTCTACACTTATAATGAAAAATAAGCATTCTTTCATATAGGGTTGTTGATATCATCTTTCTAAATTCCATATATATGCATTAATATACTGAATTAGTGTTTCTCTTTCTGGCTTACTTCACTCTGTATAATAGGCTCCAGTGTCATTCACCTCATTAGAACTGACTCAAATGCATTCTTTTTATAGCAGAGTAATATTCCATTACATATTTGTACAACAAAAAAGACACAGATGTAAAGAACAGACTTTTGGACTATGTGGGAGAGGTGAGGTTGGGACAATATGAGAGAATAGCATTGAAACATGTATATTAATATATGTCAAATAGATGACCAGTGCAAATTTGATGCTTAAAGCAGGGCACCCAACCCTAGCGCTCTGGGACAACCCAGAGGGATGGGGTGGGGAGGGAGGGAGGTGAGGGGGTTCAGGATGGTGGGATACATGTATATCCATGGCTAATTCATGCCAATGAATGGCAAAACCCACCACAGTGTTGTAAAATAATTAGCCTCCAATTAAAATAAATAACTAAAAAAAAAGAAAAGTAAGCATTCTTGAAGTGCTTAACTTAGTTATGGAGAGTCTTACATAAAAGTGGTGTAGGCTAGTACCTTTATTCTCAGTTACTTGTAACAAATCTCTTTCCTAAAGTTGGACAAACTGAGACAGTAACTAAAGACACACAGAAAGAATTTTGTCCTTATCTTTTAAGAGAAAATGACTCCAGATTGTTCTTCTCCTTAGCAATTTCAGCCTGTAAAACACTGACAAAGTCTCCTTAAATAGAACTTTAAAGCCTCCCATTACTAGAGGAAAAAAAAAGAAAAACTCATGGAGGTAACGCTCCTGCAAACTATAGCAATTTTTGCCTAAGAAGTAAAACAATACATTTCAGCTCAGAAAACAGTGTTTTAAATTTCTATTTAATATCATAATGCCCTAAAAAGTATATGCTAACTATAAATTAACTATAGAACATTCGAGTTTTATGTAAGAAACAATGGAGAGATTCATTTGATTTATGTGGAAGAAATCCAAAGGAGTTTTAAACTGCATGTTTTCAGAGACATATGCCCTTTCTTTTTAGAGAAAAATTACCATTTCATTTGAATACTGCAATTGTTAGGGGTAGAAAACATCAGTTTACAGAATACTTATGGCTAGGACAAAGGTAGTGACCTTAAAGAGAGCTTGACATCTTCATTCGTCCACATTCCTTCTGTCAGAGTGGGCTTCATTCAGGCAGTGGCAAAAGGGATATTTGAATTGCCAGCTTATAACAGCAGCTGAGGGCGTCTGTGGCACCCTTAAGACAATATGAAGAGTATCAATATGGGAAGCTGGAGCTTCATCCCTGTGGACATCAAGCCAATGAAATGCAGTAGACAAAGGCACCAACACAATACCTAACACCCTCAGGAGAGCTCTTGGAAGCCAGCAAACATAAAAGCAACAGGAAACCCCAAAGAGCTCACGTTATCCTATTCTTGTAGAAAACCTTAGTGAACCTGTACCTTGAATACTGCAAGCACTTCTGGTCATCGCATTTCAAGAATGATACTGGAGAAGATCCAGAGAGAGAGAAGTAAATAGTGAAAGGATATGAATGCCAACTGAACATAACGTTACCCTGATGATGGGGAGAAAAAGCAAACAAAAAACAAAAAAGGAGTAAGGCACAATTAGAATAATTTAAGAAAAAATAAAAATAATTTAAGAGGCAAATATAAAAGAGTTAAGGATGTATATTAATAAAAGCAGATGGTACATTACATAAGGTGTAACAAATATATAGCATTTCTTACATTATTTTATCATCTACAAAAATGTGTAGTTTTAAGACAGACTTTGGAAAATTCATGGATACTGCACAAAAAGAGAATTCATGATGGTTAAATAAGATGACCATACAATTTATTATCCAAATAGGGGTGATGCTGAGAATAAACGAATAGTTAGAAAAAAGTATATAAATACTTATATAAATATAAGTATAAAGCAGGAGAGTCAAACTGGCAAGTATGCTCACATTATACTTAGGAAATATTTTCTTTGACTTTTAAGTTATTGTAAGCAACAAAATATATTTCCTTCTACAGCACAGAATAATGTCCTTGCTGTTACTGTTAAACTTTGATTAAAAACCTATATTAGATATTGTTACCTGAGAAATGTATTTTAAGATGAAAAAGCGCCAACTCATACATCATCTCACTTAGATAACACAGATTTTTAAATTCCGTTCTTTCATTCTTTGAAGAAGAGAAAAAATTTTCTTTTCCACTTAATTTCAGAAACAAATATTATTTGTACTATTTGTATTTCCAGATAACATAATAAATAAATACTATATTGTATTATTATAATTTTTAAGTATGTTTTTATTTCTGTAGGAAGAACCTGGGGAAAAGAAAATGCCACAGTCTAACAGAGTTGTAGAATATGAATTCGAAGAAGTATTGTGTTGAAATAGATGAGACTAATAGACATAACCTAATTCCAGGAGAAAGTTAAAACTGCAGGAAATTTTTGGGAGTTGTGTTAATTCAGTTTAAAACATACTTTGAAAGATACAGTATAATAAGTTGCTAAATAATAACTGAGATGATAAGCATATATGTACATATAACAATATATCCTAAGCTGGATTTATAAAATAAGCAATTAATTAAATAAAATTCAAAGCAGTAAAATGTCCACCTTATATATCCCATACATCTAAGAGGTCACTTAACATTTCAACTCAGAAATGTGAAAGACACTGAAGAATCATATGTCAAAAATTCACTTAGCTTCCCAAGTCAGATACCTGGAAAGAAAATTCCAGAATCTGAGAAAGCTATACCCTTGACAAAGCTCCTTCACTAATAACTCTGTCCAAAAATTCACCAAGTTCTGTTGATTTTACTTAAAAAATAAAAAAATTCTCATCTGTGAGCCCCTATCCATCTCCATCTTTAATTACCAGACAAAGCTACCAGCATTTCTTTTCTGAATTACTGAAATCTTGATTTAAATATTCTCCAAATATACAGTTGTTTCCCCCAATTCATTGTGTACTAGGTAGCCACTGTAAACTTTAAACATAAACATATCAGTTCTTAACACTATGAGCCCATGACTGAATATAAGAAAAAAACTAAGATCTTTACTATGGATTTCAAGATCCAGAACTGCCTGTTCTAACTTGCCTCTTGTAACTCATTTCTAACCACTCTCTTAATTCATGCAATTTAGTAGCACAACTAGTCAAACTGAATACTCATCTATTTTTATACCAGTATTTGCACATGCTACCTCTGCCTGCAATCCCACATACTCGACTACTTCACCTTGTCACTTGCATTTAACCTTCATTAGCAGTCCATAAATTATTCTTTGATTCCCCCAAATTAAATTATGCTCCCCTTATTATAGATGCACAGAGCTCCCTAAAGTTTTTAATCACTAACATCATCATTTAGAACAATATTTTGAAGAGATATTTTGACTAATATTTGTATTCATTATTAGATATAGCACAGTGACATGAGGGATTCCCTGATAGCTCAGATGGTAAAGAATCTGACTGCAATGCAGGAGAGCCGGGTTAGGTCCCTGGATTGTGAAAATCCCTTGGAGAAGGAAATGGCAATCCACTCCAGTAATCTTGCCTGGGAAATCCCATGGACGGAGGAGTCTGGCAGGGTACATGGGGTCGCAAGAGTCGGACACAACTTAGCAACTAAAAATCACCAATGACATATGGGATATATTTGTTTGACATATTAAAGATCCAAATAGATATTTTGAATAAAATATGTCTTCAGTACCATATCACCAATGCTTTTTTTTTTTTTTTTGCTTAATATGGTAAATATGGAATAAGTATTTCTGAACAAAAGATAGCCACTAAATAAGGTTAGTTACAATTACTCCTTTGCCATACATTCATTTTGACTTCCATTAAGCAGTAGAATGCAACCCAAGTGAAGTTATGTATCTTCCAAATCTAAGCTGAAAGAGGACTGGTAGCTTTCATCTCTCATTTTTTGGTAAAACATTCACATAATTTTACAGGCTATAAGCAAATTCAGACTGTTATGAAAGGGAGGGAGGAGGGGAAGGAGAAAAGGGGGAAGGAGCAGGAGGAGGGTTCGCATTCCAGTCTTCTCCCTAAATTGACCCTTTTTAAAATTATACATCTTTGGTCCCCAGTCGTGTTCTTTTACCAGGTAACCAATCAAACCTCCTTCTTTGTAAACTAATCTTTAAAGAGAAATTTGATACAGAGTTTTCTTGGATATACTTTCTCTTTTCAAATTTAGATTACAGAACTAGCATCACCTGTTGCCTTTTATTTACGAGTGTAAAGCCTTAATGCTGATCTCAGATATTCACAAGGCTAATGAGCATAGGGTGGATGAAGGCAGCCTTGGGATGATGCCAACTAAGACAAGCCACAGAATTTCTGCAACACTGCCTGGGAATCAGATAAAGGTCAAAGCTGACAGCTCCAAGACTGCAATTTCCTCATGATAAGAAACTCACAGAAGAAACACCTGTTCAATTCAGTCTCTCAGTCATGTCCAACTCTTTGCAATCTCATGGACTGCACCAGGCTTCCCTGTCCACCATTAACTCCCAGAGTGTGCTGAAAGTCATGTCCATCGAATCAGTGATGTGATCCAACTATCTCATCCTATGTCACCTTGTTCTCCTCCTGCCTTCTATCTTTCCCAGCATCAGGGTCTTTTCCAGTGAGTCAGCTCTTCGCATCAGGTGGTCAAAGTATTGAAGCTTCAGCTTCAGCATCAGTCCTTCCAATGAATATTCAGGGTTGATTTCCTTTAGGATGGACTGAGTTGATTTCCTTGAAGTCAAAGGGACTCTCAAGATTCTTCTCCAACACCACAGTTCAAAACTATCAATTCTTTGGAGCTCAGGCTTCTTTATGGTCCAACTCTCACATCCATACATGAATAATGGGGAAAAAAATATATATATAGCTTTGACAATATAGACCTTTGTCAGCAAAGTGAAGTATTCACTTTTTAATATGCTATCTAGTTTTGTCATGGCCTTTATTCTAAGGAGCAAGTGTCTTTTAATTTCATGGCTGCAGTCACTGTCCACAGTAATATTGGAGCCCATTAAAATAAAGTCTTTCACTGTTTCCGTTGTTTCCCCAACTATATGTTATGAATGATGGGACCAGATACCATGATCTTAGTTTTTGAATGTTGAGTTTTAAGCCAGCATTTTTCACTCTTCTCTTTCCCTTCATCAAGAGGCTCTTTAGTTCCTCTTTCTTTCCTTCCATTAAGGTGGTATCATCTGCATATTTGAGGTTGTTGATACTTCTCCTTGGCAATCATGATTCCAGCTTGTGGTTCATCTAGCCAGGCATTTAGCATTATGTATTCTGCATATAAGTTACATAAGCAGGGTGATAATATAGAACCTTGACACACTGCTTTCCCAATTTGAACCAGTCTGTCATTCCTTGTTTGCTTCTAACTGTTGCTTCTTGGACTGCATAGATTTCTCAGGAGGCAGGTAAGGTAGTCTGGTATTCCCATCTTTTGAAGAATTTTCCACACTTTGTTGTGATCCACGCAGTAAAAGGCTTTAGTATAGTCAATGAAGCAGATGTTTTTCGGGAATTCTCTTATTTTTTCTATGATCCAACAATTGTTGGCAATTTGATCTCTGGTTCCTCTGGCTTTACTAAATTCAGCTTGAATATCTGGAAGTTCTCAGTTCATGTACGGTTGAAGCCTAGCTTGAAGGATTTTGAGCATTACCTTGCTAGCATGTGAGATGAGTGCAACTGTGTTGCAGTGTCAACTTTCTTTGGCATTGCTTTGGGATTAGAATGAAAATTGAACTTTTCCAGTACTGTGGACACTGCTGTGTTTTCCAAATTTGCTGGCATACTGAATGCAGTACTTTAACGGCATCATCTTTTAGGATTGGAACCAACTCAGCTGGTATTCCATCACCTCTACTAGCTTTGTTGGTAGTGATGCTTTCTAAGGCCCACTTGACTTCACATTCCGGAATGTCTGGCTCTAGGTGAGTGATCATACCATCGTGGTTATCTGGGTCATTAAGATCTATTTTGTAGTTCTTCTGTGTATTCTTGCCACCTCTTCTTAATATCTTCTGCTTCTGTTAGGTCCATACCATGTCTGTCCTTTATTGTGCCCATCTTTGCATGAAGTATTCCCTGAGTGTCTCTAATTATTTTGAAGAGATCTTTCATCTTTCCCATTCTATTGTTTTCCTTCTGGTCTCTTAGGAAAGCTTTCTTGTCTCTTCTTGTTATTCTTTGAAACTCTGTATCTAGATGGGTATATCTTTCCTTTTCTCCTTTGCCTTTTGCTTCTCTTTACACATCTATTTGTAAGGTCTCTTCAGAAAACCATTTTGCCTTTTTTGCATTTCCTCTTATTGGGGATCGTTTTGATCACCACCTCCTGTACAATGCTGTGAATCTCCATCTGTTGTTATTCAAGCATTCTATCAGATTTAATCCCTCGAATCTATTTGTCACTTCTGCTATATAATCATAAGGGATTTATTATAGGTTAACCCTGATTTTCGCTACTTTCTTCAATTTAAGTCTGAATTTTGCAATAAGGAGTTCACAATCTGAGCCACAGTCAGCTCCCAGTCTTGTTTTTTCTCATGGTATAAAGCTTCTTCATCTTCAGTTGCAAAGAATATAGTCAATTGATTTCAGTATTGTCAGTCTGGTGATGTCCATGTGTAGTCATTTCTTGTGTTGTTGGAAGAGGGTGTTTGCTATGACCAGTGTGTTCTCTTGGCAAAGCTGTTAGCCTTTACCCTTCTTCATTTTGTACTCCAAGGCCAAACTTTCCTCTTACTCTATGTATCTCCTGACTTTCAACTTTCGCATTTCAGTCACCTGTGATGAAACATCTTTTTTTTTTTTTTTTGGTTTTAGTTTTAGAAGGTCTTGTAAGTCTTCATAAAATAGTTCAACTTCAGCTTCTTTGGCATTAGTGTTTGGAGCATAGACTTGGATTACTGTGATATTGAATGGTTTGCCTTGGAAACAAACCAAGATCATTCTGTCATTTTTGAAACTGTACCCAAGTACTGCATTTTGGACTCTTATGTTCACCATGAGGACTACTAAATTTCTTCTAAGGGATTCTTGCCTACAGTAGTAGATATAATGTGATAAAAGTCCATAAACAATTAACTTTAAGGAAGTTAGATTATCTTAGATAATCTGAATGGGCCTGATTCAATGAATTCAAAGTCTTTATAAGTAGAACGAAGGCTTCCCTGAGGAAAAAGAAATACTACCTACAAATAGAGGCTTTAGCTCATGTCTAAAAGTTTCATCTTGCCCTTCCTGATGGCCTATGGGTTTCAAACTTGTCTTTTTCTCCATAACCAGGTATACCAAGCCCTTGCAGTTAGAATATACATAAAATCTATAATTATTTGTTTCCCTGGTTGTTATTTTAGTCACTAAGTTATGTTTGATTCTTTACAACCCCATGGACTGTAGCCTGCCAGGTTCCTCTGTGCATGGGATTTTTCAGGCAAAATTACTGGAGTGGGTTGCCTTTTCTTTCCTCAGGGGACTTTCCTGATCCAAGGATTGAACCTACATCTTCTGCTTTGCAGGCAGATTCTTCATTGCTGAGCCATCTGGGAAGTTTTCAGTAAGTTAGATTTTTAAAGACATGGTATAATTATAGTATCAACTTTTACATAATATTATAGCTCAATATAAATACATGCCATAATATCACAGAAAATTTTATTTAAAAACTTTCTAGAGTGTTTTATAATCAGGTTCAAAACAACATACATACAGAGAATTATAACCCTGTATTTGTGTACTGTACCCTTCTCTTTTACTGCTATGAACAGAGTAACCAATCTAAGAGATTCTGCACCTCAAATCCTGAATAGTCCCCTCAAGAGATGAAAAAATCTGTATCTCAGCAAAACTGTGATCTGGCTTGGCAGTCCTAACTTGGTGAACCAAAACTATATGGTCTAGGCATAACATTCTTTTGTGGATTTACTTAATCAGAAACAGACTCAAAGGTAAGAATGAATAGACGACATAACCTTCAGACAATTATCAATAGTTATTTTCTTTCAACAAAGTTGTGATAAGTAGTTCACTAAAAAAAAATGATAAAGAAAAAAATGGTAAAGAAAAGAAATATACAGATAAGGAATTAAAGCACAGCAAATCTATGACAGTTATGAAGAAATGCACAATATATAGAAAAATAGAGAGAGATAATTTTAGAATGTATTATAAGGATATGTTTTTGTCTTCTTCAGTACAAAAACAGATTATTCATTAAAAACCAAAGATTTATATCATAGCCATAATAACCTAATTCCCAACTTGAAATAACAGTCTTATACTGTCTAATTTTGAGAAAAATAAATTCCAGTAATCCAATTAAGATTACTCAGGGTAAAGCATATTATTACACACAGAATGAGGTGTTTTACATTTATTTCTTTAGTTATTTTATATAAGATTATAGCTATGAATCAGTTAAAATATCATTAGACTGCTACTGAAAATTATGATTTTAGATTTAGTGTAGTAAAACTATCAGTTTGTTCAAGATACTGAAAAATAAAACCAATTGATATGGGGCAGGGGGGTGTGGATTCTGTTGTACAGCCTACAAAAACGTTAGTGATAAAAAATATATACTGGAGGCTGAAGATTCTATCCATAATGCAAAGATAGAAACTATATGAACTTGAGTTTTTAGGTAGAAAAAGAAGACTTACGAAAATCAGATTTTTCATATATAGGCGATTGCAAGAATGATGTTGTGCTAAGAGAAACAGTAAAAAGGAAGAAAACTGGTTGTGATGGAATGAGAAAGAGAAGAGGATAGGTTCAGAAGGGTGTAGCACTTGTAGAACCTCAAAGTGGATACCTTAAACAAAGAGCAAGAGTCAAGGGCCACTTTCAGGGACAGTTTCTACAAATAAAGATTCTGGGATTTCATAGATATGTTACTTAAATGCAGACTAAATCTGGTTAAAAGGAGTCAGAAGAAGCTGGAGATGGAGGCACAGCATCAAGGCAAGATAACAAAAGTTAAGGAGTCCACAGGAGAAATAACTGCATCTTGTTATCTGGGGAAATAGAAGCAAAAGCAGTAAGGCAAAAACTACAAGTGGCCCAAAATTCTGAGAGGAAGCCTACCTCACAAAAGGAAACTCATGTAATCCATTTAAACATACTCTGATAACTTTCTAGACTATGACAAATTTAGTTCAGGGCTTCCCTGTTGGCTCAGATGATAAAGAATCTGCCTGTAATGTGGGAGACCTGGGTTCCATCCCTGGTTTGGGAAGATCCCCTGGAGGAGGGCATGGCAACTCACATCAGTATTCTTCCATGGAAAAACCCCATGGACAGAGGAGCCTGGTGGGCTACAGTCCATAGGATTGCAAAGACGTGGACATGACTGAGCAATTAAACACAGGACAGCACAGCAGCTTTTGCTGTTTGTGTTAGTTGCTCAGGCGTGTCTGATTCTTTGTGACCCCGTGGACTGTAGCCCACCAGGCTCCTCCATCTGTGGCATTTTCCAGGCAAGAATACTGGAGACAGTTGCCATTCCCTTCTTCAGGGGATCCTCCCTACCCAGGGGTAGAACTCGGGTCTCCTCCATGGAAAGCATATTCTTTATCATCTCAACAACCTTTTATATTCAACCTAAATTCCCCAACCCTCTTCGTTAAAAATGCATTTAATAAAGATGATTAAAGCAAACACACAAAAAGACCTGCAGACAGCTGAGGATTATAATTTTAACTGGTCATAAGAAATTTATATATTGTGAGTGCACTATGGAAATTTTATAATATTGATTTGGATCTTTAGAAAAGTTGATCAAGTTCAAAACAGAGAGCCTGGAATGAAATGACTTACAATTCATTTTAAGACTATTCACATTGATGTATAATAAATGGTCATTGATATAATTTAATACAGTAGGTTTATATATTCATTGTTCATTCATTCTATAAATATTTATTGAATACAAAATACCTCTCAGGCACTGAAATGCAAGAAAAAAAGAGATGACCCTTACTCTCAGAAGTTTATAAAGACACATGCTTAGGTAATTAGTACTTATTACCAAAATCATAATGCCAGAAATGGGGAAATATAAAGAAGAGCTTCTCTGAGTAGTTTATAGCTGAGCTGAAACATAGAGATTTAATAGCAATTAAGAATATAATGTTTTGGTAGGGTAGGCATTCTAGATACACCTCAAAAGCAAACAGAAGATGGTGAGAAATAACTAGGACTGTGCCATGACTAGAGCATTTTGTAATTCCCAGAGCATAAAACTAAAGCCTTAGAGATAGGTCTGGAGAAGCAATAGGGGCTAGAATGACACGTTAAGAAATTGATATTTATCCTGGGGTCCATCTGGAAAAGCAGATCTGCAAGGTGTTAAAAGATATTATAAATGAATAAAAGGGGTTCACTCTTGAGTAGGAACAGGCAATGGCAGCCCACTCCAGTACTCTTGCCTGGAGAATCCCACGGAAGGAGGAGCCTGGTAGGCTGCAATCCATGGGGTCTCGAAGAGTCGGACACGACTGAGAAACTTCACTTTCACTTTTCACTTTCATGCACTGGAGAAGAAAATGGCAACCCACTCCATTGTTCTTGACTGGAGAATACCAGCGCCGGCGGAGCCTGGTGGGCTGCCATCTATGGGGTCGCACAGAGTCAGACGTGACTGAAGTGCCTTGGCAAGAGCAGCACTCTTGAATAAACTTAAAAAATACCAATTAAATAAGATTAATCAAGTTTTTTAAAGTTGTTTAATACATCTATATCTTTCTTTCATTACCAAATGTGACTCCTAAACTCATTTTTTCAAAGTAATTTTTTTTTTTTTTTAAAGTATCTTACAGGTGTAGGATATCATCAAAAATTCTCATAGAAAGTATGAGAATCATGGAAGATTTCAAAAATGGAAGTAACGGGATAAGATTCACAATTTAGAAATATTTCTCTGAAGAATTTTGTAGGGGCTTGGTTAAAGGTTGAATGGATATAAGAAAGCTAGTTAATTGGTTATATCAAGAAAGAAACAATGAAGTAGCACAAGAGCAGTTTAGCAAGAGAACAGCTGAACTATGTTAAAGAATTGGAATCTGTTAAGATTTGTCTCTGGATGAATGGGCAAGGGGAGAAAAAAAAATCAGTTACCTCTTGGTTTCCAGATTGAGTGACTGTGAAAGTGATGGACAGCCAAATGAAATAACATTATAGAATACCAATTAATCTTCTGAGAGAGAAAGGATGAGTTAGGATTTGGAAACAGAATATGAGGTGCTTTTTAACAGCTCTGGTAATGTTCAACAAGCCATATTTATGTAAAATCTGAAGCACCTGGGAAAATATCATAAGAGGGGATTTCTGACATCAGTAGCTTTGGTTTTTATGGAAGTTCTTCACACCCAAAATGTCATCTGTCATCTCCATTTTGGTTTTCTCATTCACACAATGGTGTCATTCAATTTACTCACCGACAGTTCTTTAGGTCACATTACTTATGTTTGTTCAGCATGCACACACACACATGCACACACAAACCTTCTATTGGTACCGCTGACAAATGTTCCACCGAGAAACTGGCATTGCCGTTACTCAGACTAAAATAAGTTATCCTTGAGTCCTTCAGTAACAATACAAAAATAAGTGACTTACAACAACCAAGATACATTTTTTCACTGTAGTCTGGGCAATTCTCTAAGAGAATGACCTTCCAGTGACTTCTCATTCAAAAACACTGCAAGTGTTTGGATATTGATATTGATAAATGTCGCGATTATCTTGGTATCCTAAGAAAAAGAAAGTGGAAAATCACCAGTTGACTCTCAGGTGCTAAATGTTTCAACATGAAGTTAAAACAAATTAAATTGTTCTTAAAACACAATTCACTACACCTCCTATGAACAGAGGAGCCTGGTGGATTACAGTCCATGAGGTCACAATAATCAGATATGACTTAGCAACTAAACTACCAACACATCTCCTATATTCTCAAGGAGATGAAAAAATGCAAAAAAATAATCAGACATGTTGGTGATCATCATAATACTCTGTTCTAAAACAATTAACCAAGCAGCAAATTTTTATTTAGGTTCTAGCACTGTCATAGCACTGTGTCTACCTAATAAAAGAGAAGTTTAGTTAATATAAAATTGTTCCTAAATAATTATTCTCCAAAATGCCAAATCAGTTGAGTTCAGCTCAATTGTGTCCGACTCTTTGTGACCCCATGGACTGCAGCATGCCAGGCTTCCCTGTTCATCAACAACTTGCAGAGCTTACTCAAACTCATGTCCATTGAGTTGGTGGTGCTATCCAGCCATTTCATCCTCTGTTGCCCCCTTCTCTTCCCGCCTTCAATCTTTCCCAGAATCAGGGTATTTTCCAATGAGTTGGTTCTTCACATCAAGTGGCCAAAGTATTGGCGTTTCACCTTCAGCATCAGTCCTTCCAGTGAATATACAGGACTGATCTCCTTTAAGATGAACTGGTTGGATCTCCTTGCAGTCCAAGGGGTTCTCAAGAGTCTTCTCCAACACCACAGTTTGAAAGTATCATTTTTTCAGTGCTCAGCTTTCTTTATAGTCCAACTCTCAAATCCATACATGACTACTGAAAAAAAAAAAAAAAAAGCAAAGCTTTGATCAGATGGACCTCTGCTGGCAAAGTACTGTCTCTGCTTTTTAATATGCTATCGAGCTTGGTCAAAACTTTTCTTCCAAGGAGCAAGTGTCTTTTAATTTTGTACCTGCAGTCACCATCTGCAGTGATTTTGGAGCCCAAAAATATAAAGTCTCACACTGTTTCCATTGTTTCACCATCTATTTGCCATGAATTGATGGGACTAGATGCCATGATCTTAGTTTTCTGATGTTGAGCTGTAAGCCAACTTTTTCACTCTCCTCTTTCATTTTCATCAAGAGGCTCTTTAGTTCTAATGTGCTTTTGGCCATAAGTGTGGTGTTATCTGCATATCTGAGGTTACTGATATTTCTCCCAGCAATCTTGATTTCAGCTTGTTCTTTATCCAGTCCAGCATTTCTCATGATGTACTCTGCATATAAGTTAAATAAGCAGGGTAACAATATACAGCCTTGAAGTACTACTTTCCCGATTTGGAACCAGTCTGTTGTTCCATATCCATTTTTAACTTTTGCTTTCTGACCTGCATACAGATTTCTCAAGAGGGAGGCCGGGTGGTCTGGTATTCCCATCTCTTTAAGAATTTTCCACAGTTTGTTGTGATCCACACAGTCAGAAGCTTTGGCATAGTCAGTAAAGCAGAAGTAGATGCTTTTCTGGAACTCTTGCTTTTTTGGATGATCCAACGGATGTTGGCAATTTGATCTCTGGTTCCTCTGCCTTTTCTTAAACCAGTTTGAACATCGGGAAGTTCATGGTTCATGTACTGTTGAAGCCTGACTTGGAGAAGTTTGAGCATTACCATACTAGCATGTGAGATGAGTGCAATTGTGCAGTAGTTTGAATATTCTTTGGCATTGCCTTTCTTTGGGATTGGAATGAAAACTGACCTTTTCCAGTTCTATGGCCATTGCTGAGTTTTCTGAATTTTCTGGCATATTGAGTGCAGCAATTTAATGGCATCATCTTTTAGGATTTGAAAGAGCTCAACTGGAATTCCAAGACGCCCACTAATTTTGTTCGCAGTGATGCTTCCTAAAGCCCACTTGACTTTGCATTCCAGGATGTCTTGCTCTAGGTGAGTGATCACACCATTGTGATTATATGGGTGATGAGGATCTTTTTTGTACAGTTCTTCTGTGTATTCCTGCCACCTCTTCTTACTATCTTCTGCTTCTGTTATGTCCACACCATTTCCATCCTTTATTGTGCCCATCTTTGCATGAAATGTTCCCTTGGTATCTCTAATTTTCTTGAAGAAATCTGTAGTCTTTCCCATTCTACTGTCTTTTTCTATTTCTTTGCATTGATTGCTGAGGAAGGCTTTCTTATCTCTCTTGCTTTCTTTGGAACTGTGCATTCAAATGGATATACCTTTCCTTTTCTCCATCTATTTGTAAGACATTCTTAGACAAACATTTTGCCCTTTTGTATTTCTTTTTCTTGGGGATGGTCTTGATCCCTGCCTCTTGTACAATGTCACAAATCTCCCTCCATAGTTCTTCAGGCATTCTGTCTACTAGATATAATCCCTTGAATCTATTTCTCACTTCCACTGTATAATCACAAGTCATTTGATTTAGGTCAAATCTGAAAGGTCTAGTGGTTTTCCCTACTTTCTTCAATTTCGGTCTGAATTTAGCAATAAGGTGTTCATGATCTGAGCCACAGTCAGCTCCCGGTCGTCTTTTTTTTTTTTTTTTTTTTTCTGACTGTATTGAGATTCTCCATCTTTGGCTGAAAATAATAAAATAAATCTGATTTCGGTATTGAGCATCTGGTGATGTTCATGTGTAGAGTCTTCTCTTGTGTTGTTGGAAGAGGGTGTTTGCTATGACCAGTGCGTTCTCTTGGCAAGGCTCTGTTAGCCTTTGCCCTGCTTCAATCTGTACTCAAAGGCCAAATGTGCCTGTTACTCCAGGTATTTATTGACTTCCTACTTTTGCATTGCAGTCCCCTATACTGAAAAGGGCATCCTTTTGAGGAGATATCCCACATCCAAGGGCAGAGAAGCCCCAGCAAGACGGTAGGTGCTGGGCAGTGGCCACACAGCGCTAGAGTGAATTTGAGGAGATAACCCATGTCCAAGGGCAAAGGAGAAACCCCAGCAAGACAGTAGAAGGAGCAAGATTATGTTTAGAATCAAACCCCATAGCCTCCAGAGACGCTCAGAGGGCTCAAACAGACCTTGTGCACACCAGGACCCAGAGAGCCCACAGAGACTGAGACAGAACTGTGTTTGAGTGTCTCCTGTGGAGGTACGGTCAGCAGTGGGCTGCTGCAGGGACTCTGGGTGAAGTAGACCTACGTATGACTTAAGCCCTCTTGGAGGAAGTCACCATTAATCCCACCATAGAGCTATCAGAACTTACACAGGACTGGGGAGAAACAGACTCTTGTGTGCACCAGCACCCAGTGGAAAGGAGCAGTGACCCCACAAGAGACTGACCCAGACTTGCCCATGAGTGTCCGGCAGAGGTGTGGGTCGGCGGTGGCCTGCTGCAGGGTTGGGAGCACTGCATGGACCAGTGCCTGCATGGGACCTTTTGAAGGAGGTCACATTATCTTCATCACCTCCACCATAGTTTGGCCTCAGGTCAAGTAACAGGGAGGGAACACAGCCTCACCCATCAACAGAAAATTGTATTAAAGATTTACTGAGCATGGCCCCACCCATCAGAATAAGTCCCAGTCTCCCCCTCAGTCAGTCTCTCCCATCAAGAAGCTTCCATAAGCCTCTTATCCCTCTCCATCAGGGGCAGACAGAATTAAAACCACAATCACAGAAAACTGAAATGAAATCAAAGTGATCACATGGGCCACAGCCTTGTCTAACTCAGTGAACTATGAGTCATGCCCTGTAGGGCCACCCAAGATGAATGGGTCATGGTGGAGAGTTCTGACAAAAATGTGGTCCACTGGGAGAAGGGAATGGCAAATCACTTCAGTATTCTTGCACTGAGAACCCCATGAACAGTATGAAAAGGAAAAAGATTGGACACTGAAAGATGAACTTCCCAGGTCGGTAGGTGCCCAATATGCTACTGGAGATCAGTGGAGAAATAACTCCAGAACGAATGAAGAGATGGAGCCAAAGTGAAAACAACACCCAGTTGTGGATGTGACTGGTGATGGAAGCAAGGTCTGATGCTGTAAAGAGCAATATTGCATAGGAACCTGGAATGTTAGGTCCATGAATCAAGGTATATTGGAAGCAGTCAAACAGGAGATGGCAAGAGTGAACAACGACATTTTAGGAATCAGCGAACTAAAATGGACTGGAATGGGTGAATTTAACTCAGATGACCATTATATCTACTACTATATCTACTACTGTATCTAAGGGCAAGGATCCCTTAGAAGAAATGGAGTAGCCATCATAGTGAACAAGAGTCTGAAATACAGTACTTGGATGCAATCTCAAGAATGACAGAATGACCTCTCTTTGTTTCCAAGGCAAACCATTCAATATCACAGTAATCTAAGTCTGTGCCCAGATCGGTAACACTGAAGAAGCTGAAGTTGAATGCTTCTATGAAGACCTACAAGACTTTCTAGAACTAACACCCAAAAATGTCCTTTTTATTACAGGGGACTGGAATGTAAAATACATAAATAATGAATAATAATAAAAGGTAACCTCTGGAATTTGTTTTGGAGAATATATTGCCTATGCTTCCACCTCAACTCTGACTACTTAGGAAGAATCTTAGTGAAAGGGGAAAAATGTAAGATCATCTTGAGTACTACTTGGAATGTGATTTTAGGCAAAAATATGTTAAAAAAAATGTGATCATCCATGAGATGTTCTAAGCTGTATTAGGAAAATCACAAATGATATTAAAATCACAAATATTATAATAAATAAAATACACATTTGCCATAATAAACAATAATACAATTTTCATTTCCATACATTTTATCAACCACTCATAATTGTCTCAACCTAGGCTTTAGAAGACAGATGGATTTTTGTTGATATCATTAACAATGAAACTAGACATTCCAAATGGCTGGTAAGTAACTTTTCAAATGTGGTATAGTTAATAAACTGAATGCAGTGATATTTTAAATTTGAAGAAAAAATCAAAATATACATATAAAACTTTTCTTTCTTTCTTTTTTTCCCCTCATATGTTCTGCAACTGCAACAGAGAAGCCAATAGAATCACACTGACTGTTTTTAGGGAAGATTAAAAAATTGGCATCAAGTGAATCCTTCTTGGGCCATGGCTTCTATATTTCACAGAATCATTTCTTTTGGGGAAGTTTATATTATAAAGTATAATGTGTCCTCATGTGATTTAGCAAACAAATGAGAGTTTCTAAGATATCACTTTGTAATAATAAAAATATATTCATGGACTTGAATTATTATACTGTTTATAACTATTCCCTTGGTGTGAATTACTTTGTAACAATTCAAAGCCTGCTCACTTGGCTTAATTAAAGTGTTCCCATTCTTACAAAGTGCTTAAGTGAAGCAGAATTATTTTAAAATATGTCGTTTTGGGGGAAAGAGTCTAATTAGTATTTGATTTAGTGGCACAGAGAAATGAGGTTAGCTATGGGCAGCAGAGCTCTGAGAACCAATGAAACTGTTGGGGAAGGTGAAATTATGAAGATATAAAAAGAAAATTCTTTTTGACTTTAAGCACGCTTCCCAAATTATTAGAGATAGAATAACACTGTCTCCCAGGTTTGTGTTGTTTTGTTTATTTTATTTGCTTTTCACATAACAAACAAGTCATGGTGATGGTAAATGCAGCATTCTCAACATGCAAACAACCTATTGAAAATGATCCCATAGATTTAAAAATCTTAGTAAGTTTAATATGCTACTGTAGAACATTCTAAGTATTAATACTTAAAGGTAATCTATATTTGCTAAAAAATCACAAACATATGATCACTAGAAAGTAACAGAGAAAAGTTATCCCTTTTCTCTAAAGATCTTCCTTGGATAAGAACGGGAAAGCTGTTAATATCACATTGTGTGTGTGTTAGTTGCTCAGTCGTGTCCAACTCTCTGCGATTCCATGGACTGAAGCATGTCAGGCTTCCCTGTCCTTCACCATCTCCCAGAATTTGCTCAAACTCATGTCCGTTGGGTTGATGCCATCCAACCATCTCATCCTCTGTCACTCCCTGCCAGGTTCCTCTGTCCATGGGGATTCCCCAGGTAAGAATACTAGAGACAATTGCCATTCCATTCTCCAGGGGATCTTACCAACCCAGGGATTGAACCCAGGTCTCCCACATTGTGTGCAAATTCTTTAACATCTGAGCCAGCAGGGAAGCACCCCCCCCAAAAAAAAAAAAAAAAAAGAAAGAAAAAGAAATATGTCATTAAGATAAATGCAATATATATGAGAAAGCTATTTCTAGGATAGGAAACCCAACTAGACAGAAATACACTTATGTATGAAATACTATATCTTTTATTGTTGTTCAGTTGCTAAGTCGTGTCCAACTCTGCAACACCATGGAGTGAAGCATGTCAGGCTTCCCTGTCCTTCACCATCTCCCAGAATTTGCTCAAACTCATGTCCATTGGGTTGATGCCATCCAACCATCTCATCCTCTGTCATTCCCTTCTCCTTCTGCCCTCAACCTTTCCCAGCTTCAGAGTCTTTTCCAGTGAGTTGGCTCTTTGCATCAGGTGGCCAAAGTGTTGGAGATCCAGCTTCAGCAGCAGTTCTTCCAATGAATATTCAAGGTCAGTTTCCTTTAAGATTGACTGGTTTAGTCATACATTGATATGAATCAGCCATATATTTAAACCCACTGAAATGTTGTGAAGTAATTAGCCTCCAACTAATAAAAAAAAAAAAAAAAAAAAAGATTGACTGGTTTAATCTCCTTGCTGTCCAACGGACTCTCAAAAGTCTTCTCCAGCACCACTATTCAAAAGCATCAATTATTTGGTGCTCAGCCTTCTTTATGGTCCAACTCAAATCTATACATGACTACCAGAAAAACCACAGCTTTGAATACAGCGATCTATGTCAGCAAAGTGATGTCTGTTTTTTAATACACTGTCTAGGTTTATCACAGCTTTCCTTTCAAGGAGCAAGTGTCTTTTAATTCCATGGCTGCAGTCACCATCCATAGTGATTTTGGAGCCCAAGAAAATAAAAGCTGTCACTGTTTCCACTTACTCTCTTTCTATTTGCAATGAAGTGATAGTACCAGATATACCAGATGCCTTGATCTTACTTTTTGAATGGTGAGTTTTAAGTTAGCTTTTTCATTCTTCTCGTTCACCTTCATCAAAAGGATCTTTTGTCCTCTTCATTTTCTGATATTAGAGTGGTATCATCTCTATATCTGAAGTTGTTGATATTTCTTCTGGCAATCTCAATTCCAGCCTGTTGTTCATTTAGTTAGACATTTCACATGATGCACTCTGCACATAAGTTAAATAAGGAGGGTGACAGCCTTATCATCTCTTCTCAATTTTGAACCAGTTGTTCTATGTAAAGCTCTAACTATTATTTCTTGAACCTGCATACAGGTTTCTCAGGAGGCAGGTACGGTGGTCTAGTATCCCTATTTCTTTAAGAATTTCCACAGTTCATTGTGATCCACACAGTCAAAGGCTTTGGCGTAGTCAATAAAGCAGAAGTATATATATATATTTTTTCTGGAATTCCCTTGCTTTCTCTATGATCCAACAAATATTGGCAATTTGATCTCTTGTTCCTCTGCTTTTTCTAAATCTAGCTTGAACATCTGGATATCAAATTCCTATTATCCACACATCATTTCAAAAAAAGCAATGCTTACATGTTTCATTGTTTTGTTGAAGAACAGATTTCTATCCTAATTATAAATATAGATTTGGAGAAATGTATTTAAGACTAGCAGCAGATCATTTTTTAAAAGGAGGCATGGACTAGAGTAACTATTTATTTCATGTAATTTATGGCACTTCTTCATTTACTGTCCTTCAGTTCAGCACAATCTTTAGATATAAAAATAATAAATAATTTTCCTACAAATCAAGTATCTTTTTTCTCTCTATTATGCTATACATTCACTTTGAAAAGACATCATTTCCCAGATATGTGAAAATGAGCTAAATTTTTTAAGCATCATAATATGTATGCTATAATGAGTACTTTGCTGTTTTATCATGAGTTCAATATGATCAAATGCTGGGTATACATCTGAGATTTCTGAAACAGAACTGAGAGGATCACAGGATTAAAGGCATATGAAATGTGAAATCCTTAATCATTTTTCACACATTTTTATGGCTAGTCTATCCTTTCTCACAACTCAATGAGGTTGAGATGATGACTAGTGGAAAATAGTCAACTAATTAAATTTCAAACTTTCAAAAAGGTCAAAATAGTACAGCATATTACTATACTTCACAGAATAAATGGAGCATGCAAATGCCAATACTTCATTCTTGTGACAAAACTAGGGAAAAAGTGAAAGGAAATTGAGCAAAATTGTCTCACTTCTTTAGATGAGAAAGTCAAAATTTAGCTAGAATTTTAAGTAAGTTCATTGTGAGCTACTTGCTATAAGTAGCAAAGGTTGCTTGTATTCTTACAACTATTTCTTTAAAGTTACCTTTAGGTTGTACTTCATGAATGTATCTTAAAAAACTATATAGGTTACAAATTGTATATAAATATTTAATAGATGGCAATTTATAATCTATATTTCTAAAATTATAAATATGAGACAAACCTCCCTTAGCTACATATCTGATAACCTTCTTTTAAAGCTTTCTTTAAATATGGTGAAGTTCCGTATATTGTTCATTAGTGAACAACCCTATCTTGTCAGTATGTTCAGATGCAGCAAATCAGCCAACATAAATATTACATCAAAAAACAATGCTGATGTTACAAATCTTGCATAATTGTATAGACATTGTGCATCATATACAAAACATAATTCTTATTGTTTCTTATATTTTTGATAGTAAACTACTAAGCACAAATGCTCTTTTTGAACTTCTTGCTGCTTTCCTTCTATTCTCAAGCAACCTAAATACCATTCCTCACCTCTTACTCTAGGCTTGGTATTTGTTCCAATTTCACCTTTTAAAAAAACAGTTCTAATGAATGATGTTTTCCTTTCTTTATGGTGTTCCCTTATAGCTGATCTTTGAAAAAATTATTTAAGTAGCAATTAAGACCACGGATGTAAAGCACATATCACAGGACTTGACACAGAAAAGATGTTTTAAGAAACATGGCCTCATTTGGACACAGCTTGGAAAGCTGCCCCACATTATCTATAAACTGAAACCTCACCCTTTCATAATTATGTTTTCTTCAGAACATTATTCAATTTCAACTAAGCATCAGTTTCTGCATGTAGAGAATTAACAAAATGGTACTTATCTCATAAGGTTATTAATGTGGCTATGTATGATAATATTTTAAGGTGCTAAACATTTAATATTCAGTACTCAGCAAAGATTCATTTCTATTTTACCATTTTAGTATAACTCTGCTTTCAATTGAATAATTTCAACTGACTGAACTTTCTCAAGATTCTCTATGTGCAGAGTTAAGGCAAAACCCAGTGCATTAATTTCTATTTCTGCTGTAACAAAGTACCACAGCTTTGTGACTTGAAACAACATGATTCTAGTATCTTGCAATTCTATAGGTCAGCAATCTAACACAGGACTCACTGGACTAAGATCAAAATGTCAGGTTGCTGTATTCCTTATAGGAAGCTCTCTGGTAGAATCTGCTCTCAGACTCAGTATTGTTTCTTATAATTGTAGAAGCAAAGGTTCTGTTACTTACTGTCTGTTAACTGTGGGTCAATTCCAACTCTTTTTAAAAAAAATTTATTGGAGTATATATGATTTACAATGCTGTAAATCACCTCATCTTTTGGTTTGTGCACCCCTTTCATCATTCTTTAAAGCCAGCAGTTTCAGGTCAAATCCTTCTCATTTCTCCATCTTCTTAGATTTTAAGGACTCATATGATTAGATTAGGCTAACCTGGACAAACTCATCTCAAGATTTACAACCTTAGTCACATATCCACATTCCCTTTTGTAATGTTCAGTAATATGCTCACAGTTCCCAGCAGTTAAAGAACTTGGACATCTTCGAGGAGCCATCATTGTGTCATCCACAACCTGTGTGGGGACATGTCTTGAGACTAGTCTTTTGAACACATTAAATTCACAAAAACACACAGTTTCTATTATTCCAGGCCTGATTATTAGAAGTAACCCCATCTAAGAATTTTCCAGAAGGGCTACCAACAGAGGGACATATTTTTCCATCCAAATAATGATTTAAGTAACAGTGCTGACTCACAGCATTGGTCTCAAATGCCTTCTCTTCCCTGCATCACCTACAATTCGCTTCTGTCTGAAGATGCTTTGCACCTTGTTACCTATGATGATTTACTACCTTATCTTAACCTCATTTATTTCTGGTCACAATGTGGTAAAACTTAAATACATTTACTATGTTCTAAACTGAATTATCAACCTAATTGCTACATATTTCTTATTAGACCCAATTTAAAGTATTCTCAGGTTTTACTTTACCTCTAACTTTAAGTAGGTTTTGGACCTGATGTTCCATATTTCAGTATTACTATTATTGAAAAAAATATTATGTGACATTTCTATATTCTGCTCATCCTATTGGTATTTTGAGAGCATCATCATGGGTCCAATTTTCATTTTCCTTATTGAAATTTGAAATCAGAAATGAATTTATCTGGAATGTTTCTTTCAATTCCCATTTCTCCAATTCCCTCTATTTCCAGAGCAGTCTCTCTGATATGTTATAGTTGAATTTTAGTCCTACTCTTATTCATTCTCATCACATTGACCTATTCAATTTGGTTAACTCCTTCTTGATCCTTTTGATTTTCCCTTCACTTTTCTGTTCCTTATGTTTGCAATTCCATTGGGAAGTATGCTCCTCTACTATGCCTATGATTATTTTCTCACATATGTGTTTATGCAATCTTGCAGCTGTCCTAGAGTTCCCCACAACTGCTACATTGGCTGGGTATCCAGTGGCTATTTATGTGGATATGTGTTAAAATTGTCTCAGATTTTTAACTTCATACTGAGTTATTTACTATAAAATAGCACTGTAAACTCATGATTTTAATACACAAATCTGTGTGTGTTTATGTATACAGAACACAGCATAATCAGCATAGACAGTGTTCCACTTTGCCTTCTCAACACCATTCCCTAATAAAAGGAGCTGTGACTATTTAGAGAAGTGAGTGACTTCAGGACAGAGGAAATACAAGAGTTGGAATATTTTATATTCTCAGAAAATAAAGAAGTGCTCAAAAAAAAAAAAAAAAAAAAGAGGGCTTGTTGAAAGAATACAGAAGCCAATCAAACTGAAGAATCTCCTAATAGCAAAAGCAGGAAAATAAATTTGAACAGCAAAATAAATGACAGTATTAGACTTCAACTATAGAATAAAATATTAATAAATTAATATTATTAAAGTAGTCTATTAATTAATATATGGGGAATGAAAGGCTATCCTTTCTTATAGTACTATTAAAACTGATAAAGAAGGCAAGAGGAAAATAAAAACGAAATACCATTAGGAAAACACCACAGTAGTAAATTTTAAAGACAAAATCCTCTGATGGATGCTAAAATTATTAGACAAAAGTATGAAGAGAATCAGGATTTCATAATCTCAAACTACCTTTCCAATATATTGGTAAAGTACAAAGGAAAATATGGTAACTTTATTATAGAGAACCATGGAAGAAGCCACCTTGACTACGTTATCAAGTTTAATAACGTCTCTTATTATGAACCACCTGATATGATTCACTAAAAATGACAAAGCATTATTTCTATGGTATCCTTTCAAAAAATGCATAACATCATTTATTTTTTTTAAGTTTTTTTAACATCATTTCTGTGATGAGAAATCATCAGACAAACTCAAATTCAGAGACATTCAACAAAACTATTGATCACTGCTCTTCAAGTGTCAACATGATGAAAGACAAAGAAAGGTTGAGAAAACCTTATAGGCTTGAAAGATATTAAGGAGATAAAACTATAAGTAATATGGATCCTGGATAGAATCCTAAAACAGAAAAGGACATTAGTGGAAAATCTGATGAAATTTCTTTAGGCCTGTAAATCGGTTCATAATATTGTATCAACATTAATTTTATGATTTTGTCTATTATACTACAGCTGCATAAATTGCTGACACAGGGAAAGCAGAATAAAATAGTAAAGAAACACTTCATAAGATTTTGGCAACTTTTAGGTATGTCTTAATTAAAAAAAAAAAACAGTTATCTAGTAAATGTTAGAACTATGCATAGGCACAAACTAACACACTGCAGAAGGTAACAATAAATGGTAATATTATTAGCCACATACTATTTAGCTTTCTAATTCTGGTGTTTCTATGATTTAATTCTGGTAATACTCAGGGTCACAGCATCCTATAAGAAATACTGTAACCAACTACATGTTATATTTATATTTATATTTGAGGAAACCGAAGCAAAGAGAGGGTGAATACTTTGCTGTTGTTGTTCAGTTGCTGAGTCATGTCTGCCTCCTTGTGACCCCATGGACTCTAGCACACCAGGTGTCCCTGTCCTTCACTACTTCCCAGAATTTTCTACCCAGTATTTTACTTTGAATCTGGGTGAAGCCTATGTTTTGCCCACTATGCTGCAATGCCTATCCTCTGAAGTAATGTGTGCAAACTCAATAAAGGTTTTACTAAGCTGGTATTTGGATTGAAAAGTGTACAATTAAATTATTAAACTTTGACAAAAGGAGTTTAAAAATAAGTAAGCACAATTTAAGAGTAAACAACACATGCTCTAACTCAAAAATATATGTTAAATAAAGAAAAATAAAAATGAAGACATTAATCAGAATATGTTCATATTGGTTTCAATTTTATCCTTATTTGTTCAACTTTTATTTCCCTGTGCTTTTTAAAATATGGAATTAGTAGCATTTTTCTTTTGATTTAATGTTCCTACCTCCCAAATTAACATTATGGCCCTCACTACCTTTTGTCTACTTTTTTTTTCTCTTTTCCTTCTTTTCTTTAAAATACCATAGATCTCTTTGCTTGCTCCACCCCCTTCAATCTCTCTATCCTTTCTCTACTTTATATAACTTGCTCCAGTTGGGAGGATAACATGCCTCAGCACTGTACATTTCCTCACATCACAGCAGCTAACAGAATAAGCATTAATTTTCATCTTAAGGATCAATATAAATCTCACTTTAATATAATTCTGAAATGCTCTAGTAAAATCCTTATTCTTTCATCAGGTCTCTTTCATAACTCCATATCCAAGATGAGTTTAGGCAGTGACAGTAAACTGTCGAGGTATTCAGTGGCTCTGACTCCCTCCCATTTCCTTCATTTATCAGCCTCTCAGGAATAAAAAAAAAAAAAAATGACAAAAACCACTGCTGAGAATCTTGTAAAATTCACATTGTACTTTCAAATACAGATAATAGTTCTTATGGATGGGGAAAAGAAAAAGTAAAAACTAGCTTTTACTTCACTATTTCAGAGACCATAAGTATTTCACATTGTTGAGCTGTCATACCAAAGGAACAGAGGGTTGTTACCTAGCCTGAAAATTAAAAGAGTTAGTCCTGTTACAAAATGACACATAAGACTACATACCTTATGAATCCACAGAACTGTTCTTCACCTCTTTACCCAAGTGCTTTTGTGTGACTGATACAGATTTCTCTTGACTGAGAGCAACACCAATTTCTCTCATCTCCATTTTTCTGGGATCGATGAGTATCTTTTACTTTTTCCAGGTTTCTTGTGGTATCATAGACAAATAAAAATTTCATAATTTGAGGTACACAATTTGATATTTTGATATATGTATACACGGTGAAGAAATCACAACAATCAAGCTACTTACATATCCATCATCTCACATAGTTAGCATATTTTGCTTTTTGTGGGTGAGAACACTTTAGCTCCATGCTCTTAGCAAATTTCAACTATAAAATACAGTATTACTAAATAAAGCCACAATGTTGTACATTAGATGTCCAAAACTTATTCATCCTGAATAACAGAAAATTTGTATATTTTTACCAACTTCTCCCATTTTCCTTTGCCCTAGTTCCTTGCCCTAGTTCTACTCTCTGTTTCTATAAGTATGATTATTTTCTACATATCAATCAGTGAGGGCATGAGGTATTGATCTATCTGTGTTTGCTTTATTTCACTAAGCATAATGTCCTCAAAGTTCATCAATATTACCACAAATGGCAAGATTTGATTCTTTAAGGCTGAATAATATTTCATTTTCAATGAGCATCTTAAACTCAGTATGTGTGCTCAGTATGAGTCAACCACTTTTGCTCCATCAGTCCCAAGGGTATCCCCACAGTAGTCCAGCATTCCTCATTGACTGATATTTCTCTCGGCCAAATATCTGTATATAGGCTTCTCATTAAAACTTTCCTCATTTGTCTCCCTTGACTATGCCATGAACGTTTTACTGAGTCCTTGCCCAATACAATGAACAAAAAGACTAATAACTTTAAATCAAATCCCTTACACAGTGGAAGTGGGAAATAGATTTAAGGGACTAGATCTGATAGAGTGCCTAATGAACTATGCATGGAGATTCGTGACATTATACAGTAGACAGAGAGAAAGACCATCCCTAAGAAAAAGAAATGCAAAAAAGCAAAATGGCTCTCTGAGGAGGCCTTACAAACAGTCTTGAAGAGAATAGAAGTGAAAAACAAAGGAGGAAAGGAAAGATATACCCATTTGAATGCAGAGTTCCAAAGACTAGCAAGGATAGATGAGAAAGCCTTCCTCAGTGACCAGTGCAAAGAAACAGAGGAAAACAATAGAATGAGAAAGACTAGAGATCTCTTCAAGAAAATTAGAGATACCAAGCGAACATTTCATGCAAAGATGGGCTCAATAAAGGACAGAAATGGTATGAACCTAACAGATGTAGAAGATACTAAGAAGAGGTGGCGAGAATACACGGAAGAACAGTACAAAAAAGATCTTCACGACCCAGATAATCACGATGGTGTGATCACTTACCTAGAGCCAGACATCCTGGAATGTGAAGTCCAGTTAACCTTAAGAAGCATCACTACAAACAAAGCCAGTGGAGGTGAAGGAATTCCAGTTGAGCTATTTCAAATCCTGGAAGATGATGCCGTGAAAGTGCTGCACTCAATATGCCAGCCAATTTGGAAAACTCAGCAGTGGCCACAGGACTGGAAAAGGTCAGTTTTCATTCCAACCCCAAAGAAAGGCAATGTCAAATAACACTCAAACTGCCTCATGATTGCACTCATCTCACATGCGTGCAAAGTAATGCTCAAAATTCCCCAAGCCAGGCTTCAGCAATATGCGAATCATGTACTTCCAAATGTTCAAGCTGGTTTTAGAAAAGCAGTAGACGAACCAGAGATCAAATCATCAACATCTGCTGGATCATCTAAAAAGCAAGAGAGTTCAAGAAAAACATCTACTTCTGCTTTATTGACTGTGCCAAAGCCTTTGACTGTGTGGATCATGACAAACTGTGGAAAATTCTTAAAGAGATGGGAATACCAGACCACCTGACCTGCTTCTTGAGAAATCTGTATGCAGGTCATGAAGCAACAGTTAGAATTGGACATGGAACAACAGACTGTTTCCAAATAGGAAAAGGAGTACATCAAGGCTGTATATGTGCCAATATACAGCCTTATTGTCAATATACCTGCTTATTTAAATTATATACAGAGTACATCATGAGAAATGCTGGGCTGGATGAAGAACAAGCTGGAATCAAGATTGCCGGGATAAATATCAATAACCTCAGATATGCAGATAATACCACCCTATGGCAGAAAGTTAAGAACTAAAGAACTTCTTGATGAAAGAGAAAGAAGAGGGTGAAAAAGTTGGCTTAAAGCTCAACATTCAGAAAACTAAGATCATGGCATCTGGTCCAATCATTTCATGGCAAATGATGAAGAACAAGTTGGAATCAAGATTGCCAGGATAAATATCAATAACCTCAGATATGCAGATGATACCACCCTATGGCAGAAAGTTAAGAACTAAAGAACTTCTTGATGAAAGAGAAAGAAGAGGGTGAAAAAGTTGGCTTAAAGCTCAACATTCAGAAAACTAAGATCATGGCATCTGGTCCAATCATTTCATGGCAAATGATGAAGAACAAGTTGGAATCAAGATTGCCAGGATAAATATCAATAACCTCAGATATGCAGATGATACCACCCTATGGCAGAAAGTTAAGAACTAAAGAACTTCTTGATGAAAGAGAAAGAGGAGGGTGAAAAAGTTGGCTTAAAGCTCAACATTCAGAAAACTAAGATCATGGCATCTGGTCCAATCATTTCATGGCAAATGATGAAGAACAAGCTGGAATCAAGATTGCCAGGATAAATATCAATAACCTCAGATATGCAGATGATACCACCCTATGGCAGAAAGTTAAGAACTAAAGAACTTCTTGATGAAAGAGAAAGAGGAGGGTGAAAAAGTTGGCTTAAAGCTCAACATTTAGAAAACTAAGATCATGGCATCTGGTCCCATCATTTCATGGCAAATAGATGGGGAAACAGTGGAAACAATGGCACTCTTTATTTTGGGGGCTTCCAGAATCATTGCATATGATGATTGCAGCCATGAAATTAAAAGAGGCTTGCTCCTTGGAAGAAAATTTATGACCAACCTAGACAGCATATTAAAAAGCAGGGGCATTACTTTGCCAGCATAGGTCTGTCTAGTCAAGGCTATGAATTTTATAGTAGTCATGTATGGGTGTGAGAGTTGGACTGTCAAGAAAGCTTAGCACTGAAGAATTGATGCTTTTTTTTTGAATTTTTTTTCCCTTTATTTATTTATTTTTTCAGTGGGTTTTGTCATACATTGATATGAATCAGCCATAGAGTTACATGTATTCCCCATCCCAATCCCCCCACCCACCTCCCTCTCCACCCGATTCCTCTGGGTCTTCCCAGCGCACCAGGCCCGAGCACTTGTCTCATGCATCCCACCTGGGCTGGTGATCTGTTTCACCATAGATAATATACATGCTGTTCTTTCAAAACATCCCACCCTCACATTCTCCCACAGAGTTCAAAAGTCTGTTCTGTACTTCTGTGTCTCTTTTTCTGTTTTGCATATAGGGTTGTCGTTACCATCTTTCTACATTGCATATATATGTGTTAGTATGCTGTAATGATCTTTATCTTTCTGGCTTACTTCATTCTGTATAATTGGCTCCAGTTTCATCCATCTCATTAGAACTGGTTCAAATGAATTCTTTTTAACGGCTGAGTAATATTCCATGGTGCATATGTACCACAGCTTCCTTATCCATTCATCTGCTGATGGGCATCTAGGTTGCTTCCATGTCCTGGCTATTATAAACAGTGCTGCGATGAATATTGGGGTGCACGTGTCTCTTTCAGATCTGGTTTCCTTGGTGTGTATGCCCAGGAGTGGCATTGCTGGGTCATATGGCACTTCTATTTCCAGTTTTTTAAGAAATCTCCACACTGTTTTCCATAGCAGCTGTACTAGTTTGCATTCCCACCAACAGTGTAAGAGGGTTCCCTTTTCTCCACACCCTCTCCAGCATTTATTGCTTGTAGACTTTTGGATAGCAGCCATCCTGACTGGCGTGTAATGGTACCTCATTGTGGTTTTGATTTGCATTTCTCTGATAATGAGTGATGTTGAGCATCTTTTCATGTGTTTGTTAGCCATCTGTATGTCTTCTTTGGAGAAATGTCTGTTTAGTTCTTTGGCCCATTTTTTGATTTGGTCATTTATTTTTCTGGAATTGAGCTTCAGGAGTTGCTTGTATATTTTTTAGATTAATCCTTTGTCTGTTTCTTCATTTGCTATTATTTTCTCCCAATCTGAGGGCTGTCTTTTCACCCTACTTATAGTTTCCTTTGTTGTGCAAAAACTTTTAAGTTTCATTAGGTCCCATTTGTTTAGTTTTGCTTTTATTTCCAATATTGGTGGTGCTGGGAAAGCTGGTCAACCACTTGTAAAAGAATGAAACTAGAACACTTTCTAACACCATACACAAAAATAAACTCAAAATGGATTAAAGATCTAAATGTAAGACCAGAAACTATAAAACTCCTAGAGGAGAACATAGGCAAAACACTCTCCGAATTGATGCTTTTGAACTGCGGTGTTGGAAAAGACTGTTAATAGTCCCTTGGACAGCAAGGAGATCCAACCAGTCTATCCTAAAGAGATCAGTCCTGAGTGTTCATTGGAAGGACTGATGTTGAAACTAAATCTCCAATACTTTGTCCACCTGATACAAAGAACTGACTCCTTTGAAAAGACCTTGATGCTGGGAAAGAGTGCAGACGGGAGGAAAAAGGGATGACAGAGGATGAGATGGTTCGGTGGCATCACAGACTCAGTGGATGTGAGTTTGGGTAAACTTTGGGAGCTGGTGATAGACAAGGAGGCCTGGGTGCTTCAGTCCAGTGGAGTTGCAAAGGGTCAGACACGACTGAGAGACTGAACTGAACTGTGCTGAATAACTTTAAAAATAAATTTTGAGCAAAAAATAGGAAAACAAAAATGTTTTCATAGCTAATTCACATCACACAAAAGTTCAATTATTATTGTATGCTAACTTATTTTCTTTTGGTATTTATTTAACAGCTTTTATTGAAGGGTCTGTGAATAAGAAAGAGAGAACAAGATATATGTTGCTTATGATATGCTCAATTCTTGGAAGACTAATAATGCATCACAGTGACTAGTAATATATTCATTTGTAATTTACCTGCTCTAAAGAGGAGGGACTTTTTGTATGAGACCAGTAAAGTTTTGCAATGCTTGTATGTGTGTGTGCATGTTTGTGTATCTCCTTTGCTATTTAAGGTTTATATAAGGAGTAGTTTCAATAATTGCGCTAGAGTCTGATGTGCACCCCTTTACCTAGCAAGGTGGAAACAAGGAGAATGCAGGTTCCTTCTAGCTTCAAGTTTTCTCTCAATGGAATAATGAATTTTTCTAGAGTGGGAACCTTAGGACATACGAAAATTGGCAAGTGTCCTATTAGAAGCAAACTGAGAACGCAAGGAATATCTACACTAAATGGAAAAAATAAATAAATCCATCTTGGAAAGTTGATATCAGAGAGTAAAAATATTCTCTTTATTGAATAAAAGTGAGATATTTGTGAAATCATAGTTTCTCCCTCTGGTTGCTGGCTTCGGAAAAATTCATTGGTACATAATCAGCAAGGGCAGGGTAACATTTCAACTGGTTGTAAGAGTACACACCACTGCTGAGTAATTAACAACAGAGTACAGATTGCTAATCTAGCTTCAGCACTAACTGGCTGACCTTAAATTGCATCTTTTCTTTAATGCTATGACTTAAAACATGTAAAGAACATAGAGCAATGTCCAATTAATGTCTTTTTCACAATTGCTACTTCTAAAGTTTTCTAACATCTTACAAGTTTCTATCTCTCCACCAAAACTTTCCCATTTTTTATAAGATGAGCTTGCCATCTAAATCATAGGTTACATATAAATCATTCAACTGGAACTTCTTCAATGCTGTCCGTTCATTTTTCTCCAATTTCTTTTTAATAGAGGAAACATCTCTCATTAAAGATCAATATTTTCATCTAGGTTTTGGGTTTCATACTTTCCACCCTCTTAGGAATATCAGATGATCAGTTATCTATTTTTAACATATTTTCCTCTCAATAATATTCACCATTAAAGCATAATTTTCTCTCTTATTCATTTATTTATTTTTTCTCTCTTATTTAGAAACAAACAAAAAAAAAAATCCCTGAACTCAACAGCTCTCTTAGACTGTCTTTTTAATAACCAGTCTCTTTAATAGTATCACAGAATATCATCATTCTTCATCTCTGCATCTCCACTCAGTGTAATCTATCTTTTCTCCCCTCCCATAAACACACAAACTGTAGTTAAAGACATTAACAGCAACCATATTGTTAAACCCAACATACATTTCCAGTGGTTAGATTATTTTATCTCTCCCCAAACTGAACAGATATAACTGTTTCCTCTTTGTTAGAACCCTTCTTCTACTTCCATGATATTATCTTCTGATAATACATTTTCATAATAATACTTTCCCTACATTTCCAATAATTCATTTTCATCTTATTTATTAGTTTGTTTTTAAACAATATGACCCTTTAGCTAGCCACTAAAAGGTTTTCTCAAGTCTAGATTGTGGACTGAATCAAATGCTTTGGTTTGTAGTCAATCTCTCCCCTACCTACAGGATATTAAAGCTTATATTCAAACAATTTTAAATTTATATATTTCAGTCATGACATTTTTGTTCTATATCTGTGTAGATCTTAATATCTGACTACTAACTATATCTAGTTGTGTATCTAAATGCCCACTTTGGATTCAAAATGTCCTAAACCATATTTATGACTTTCTTTCCCCTCCACTCCACATCTGGTATTCTCCCAATATTTCCAACATCAGTGAACTGCAACGCCAACCATTCTTCCTACTTTCAGGAACTTTAAACCTGCAAGGTATTTGATTCCTATTTTTCTCTTACTCCCAAATTCAGTCTTTCATTCACTTAGTATTTCTTGGATGGCTACTCTTGGCCAATACTAATTTATATTCTAGGGACATAACAGGAAAAATAAGTCTGTATCGCCATGGTGGATCATTTCAATGAGAGGGTGCAGGAAGTAGGAAAAAAAAAAAAACCAGCCAAGAAATAATATGAGAGTTCATGATAGCTATGAAGAAAAATAGAGCAGGTTATATTTGATAGTGAACTATGATTGGCTATTTTATATTAGGTAATCAATGATGGCCATTCTGATAATGTGACTTTTGAACAGCTTTTGAAATTTTGTATGCTGATTTTCTCTCAGACCCATTAATTATCTTCATCTCCACTGTTGTCACACTTATCCAAAGTACAGTTCCTCTCTTGAGGTCTAGTATTAGCTGATAGATTTCTCCTCATTTGCTTTGGACCTCTCTTATCCTACATTTCAAACAGAAGTGAAAGCTATCACTTTATAAACAAGGAAAATGCAAATCTAGGCAAGTCTTCGGACTTTCACACCCAACAATCTCTGCCAGAAATACCTTAAAAATTTTCAACTCAGATATTTAACTTCTAATTTTTCTACATATTAAAACTCACATGAGGCTTGCTACACTCCTTTATAATCATTAACGAATTTGAAAATTTACTTTTTAATAATTTGAATATTCTTTGACTTTTTAATCAGAATAGGACTTCAAGATAGTAAAACACACTTAGATCGCCATGGTATGAGATTTTCATTTCATAATGCAATAATTATTACATATTAGTCTTACAACTGATGTTTGTGACAAAATAAAATGGCATCCATATATTTGAGATGGGACAGAATTTTTAAACTTCTGTTTAAACAAAAATCAACAATAATACTTATCTGCAATCTACATCAACAAGATTTATTTTAATTTACTATCAATTATTTAACTATTTTAACTCTGTAATGTTTATCAAGAGCCTAATACATATATACTCTATACTATTTGCTAGGGAAACATTAAGAACAAGGCAGACAAGGTCCACACCACATACTACATTGGTGAGGGAAACATCCAGAGCACATATTTAAAATACATATATCTTTCAGCTCTGGTTTCCTCAGTGTGTATGCCCAGGAGTGGTATTGCTGGGTCAAATGGCACTTCTATTTCCAGTTTTTTAAGAAATCTCCACACTGTTTTCCATAGTGGCTGTACTAGTTTGCATTCCCACCAACAGTGTAAGAGGGTTCCCTTTTCTTCACACCCTCTCCAGCATTTATTGCTTGTAGACTTTTGGATAGCAGCCATCCTGACTGGTGTGAAATGGTACCTCATTGTGGTTTTGATTTGCATTTCTCTGATAATGAGTGATGTTGAGCATCTTTTCATGTGTTTGTTAGCCATCTGTATGTCTTCTTTGGAGAAATGTCTGTTTAGTTCTTTGGCCCATTTCATCGCAGCACTGTTTATAATAGCCAGGACATGGAAGCAACCTAGATGCCCATCAGCAGATGAATGGATAAGGAAGCTGTGGTACATATGCACCATGGAATATTACTCAGCCGTTAAAAAGAATTCATTTGAACCAGTTCTAATGAGATGGATGAAACTGGAGCCCATTATACAGAGTGAAGTAAGCCAGAAAGATAAAGATCATTACAGCATACTAACACATATATATGGAATTTAGAAAGATGGTAATGATAACCCTATATGCAAAACAGAAAAAGAGACACAGAAGTACAGAACAGACTTTTGGACTCTGTGGGAGAAGGCGAGGGTGGGATGTTTCAAGAGAACAGCATGTATATTATCTATAGTGAAACAGATCACCAGCCCAGGTGGGATGCATGAGACAAGTGCTCGGGCCTGGTGCACTGGGAAGACCCAGAGGAATCGGGTGGAGAGGGAGGTAGGAGGGGGGATCGGGATGGGGAATACACGTAACTCCATGGCTGATTCATGTCAATGTATGACAAAACCCACTGCAATGTTGTGAAGTAATTAGCCTCCAACTAATAAAAATAATTTGAAAAAAAAAATTTTTATTCATAGTTAAAAAAATAAATAAAAAAATAAAATACATAAATCTTTATCCATAAATACATAACATAATTGCACAGTTATAAAAACATAGGCATATGTTATATATAAGCATATGATATAAATATTTATATTCCATATAATGCATAAAATGTTATATGTAAATTATATGTACAGTTTAACCACATATGTGTATATGCATGTGGAATCACATATACATGTAATACATGTATGTATGCATACATGTGCAAGTATATGTTATCAATACTTAATATGATTCTATGATATATAAAAATGAAGGAAGTGCACTCTGGACAGGATGATCAGGAATTACCTCTTAGAGATGACATTTAAAAGGGACTATCATTAATAGGAATGATCCAGTCAAAGAATTATCAGGAAAAGAGTCAGTTCTTGAGGAAGAAAATGGTTTGATGTGTTCCAGGGAGTGACAATGTGCTACTAGAACTAAGTGAACAAAAAAGAACTGAGAACAACCTGAGTCAAGAGAAGTCAGGGGACAGACTTAACATAGGGAGAAGCTTGGAGATTGTCATATATTTAATGGAAAAGCTAACATTATGATTTAAAAATTTAAATCATTTTAAACTATTTAAAAACTATTTAAAATTTTAAACTATTTTAAATACTCATTTTGGTTTATCCAACATAATAGGAATAAAGAAGAGGAAAGAGGGCAAATAGAAGTAATAGTTACAAGAAAATTGTCAAAAGCATGAGAATTAAAAGGAGAGAGCAAATTCAAAATATATTTTGAAGTTAAAATAGGTTGAATAAGAGGAAATAAGGAATAAAAGTCTAGGGTCAGATTTCAAATCTTAATACGATGCATGTATTTAATATTTAGTAGGATTTCTGATGTCTACAAATGAATCAAAATGCTCGGGCAATAACAATACTCTGAGAGGAAGTCTAGAGTTCTCTTTTGTAACTGTTGAGTTTGAAAAGTATTATGAAATTTCCTAGAGAAGAAGATAAAGAAGTCACTGCATATAAACAGTTGAAAGCCAGTGGATAGATCTGACTGGACAAACACATTTGGGAAACATCAGTATATGTTTAAGATGTGGAATAAGATGGAATATTCCTTGTTTTTAAATAAAAATATTTTGTCCAGCTTGACTTAAAAAGTGTTACCATTTTAAACTTTAGTCAAGAAGATATAGTGTGCAAAAGAGTGTGGGGGGGAGCACAGGTAGGACAGGAGGGAAACATAACTGGGAGTATTAGTTCTAGGAATAAAATATGAAATTAGAATATTGTCAATAAGCCAAATTTAAGATGATTAATATCCAAAAATTTGCAGATGACAGAATTTCCTCACTGACCCAGATAAATCTGCATGGCTGGCCTTGTGCCTGGCTGGATTCTTTTACTTTGTGTTCATCTTCAGAACTATAGAGATCAGTCTATAACATCATTTGATTATTTAAGACTCATTCCCTACCCATCTCTTGACAGTCAACTCTATAGAGAAGCTCATCTTTACTCTCCGTGGTCAGTGGCTCACTATTAATAGACGTATAATTCATTTTCCTAATGTTGCAGTAGATTTTTTTTTTTTTAATTAGAAGACTAGAACTAGCAAATAATCACAGATTCACGAACACCAGATTGATGTCTTCTAGGACAACACTTAAAATTGCAAGACAGTATATAAATTATGTCTGCCTTTCTTTTTTACATAAATTTCTAGAAGCCTCACTGATAATCTATTTTTCCTAAAATTTTTATTATTCTTTGTGAATAAAACTTACTTTTTTTTTTTACTACAATAACCAAGTTCTGGGAAGATTAAGTGAAAACTCTGTCTGTTGATTTGAAATTTTGTCCCATAGATATATTTGTCTAGGATTATACTTTTTCTCATAGATTATTTTAAGGAGAGGTGCTCCAGCTTCTATTCTCTCATTATTTTTGCTGATATGCTAATCTTTTCTGGATGTATGTGAAGTCAAGGAAATGGTATCATAGAAACAAGTGAAATCTGAAATTGCACTATGGGTTCGGTATAACATCAGTGCATCCAAACCTTTATTTTATAAAATGTCATTTGATTTTTCAGTGGATTAAACCTATCAAACAAACTAGTAACTATACCTCACATAGATGTGGTCACAATCAACAGGAAAAAAGTATCCCTACAAGAACAAGTGCTATGCACTCAGTAAAACCAAGTGAATAGCTCCCAGATGAGGGAAATTCCAAAGAATCCTTAAAATTAAACAAGCAGAGTTAAAGGTCAACACTTCTACAACAATGGGATTCCCAGGTGGCTCAGTGGTAAACAATCCACCTGACAAAGCAGAAGATGCAGGAGACACGTGTTCCACTCCTCCATTGGGAAGACCCCCTGGAGCAGGAAATGGTAATCCACTCCAGCATCCTTGCCTGGAAATCCCATGGACAGAAGAGCCTGGCAGGATACAATCTGTGGGGTCCCAAAGAGTCAGACAGTTTGTCGCACGTAAGCCCAAACTACAGCAATGCTTACTAAATGAGAATTTGTGAAATGAGAAAAGTTTTCAAATCTCAATTAGTGTTGCACTTTCCAAAGCAACTAAATATATGTTATAAAATAAAGAACAATAGACAGTGTTTATTAAATTAGAAATTAGTCTTTAAGACCCTTAATTTTTTATCAAAAATTCAATACTGTCTAAACACATTACTTTAATACCCCTCATATATTGTCAAATGCCCCACATATAACAAAATTAAAGATCTGGAAAATATATTGATAGGTCATAACAATATATTTATTAGCAAAGGGACTGATTTTAATTACATATATCTTTCATCAGAAATTTCATAACCACAGGTACAAATAATGCAATTGCATAGAACAAATTTACTGCCTGATATGCAGGTGGTATTTATATGGTTTATAAGGTAAAATAAATATTAAAAGCAAAATAAATAAATAAATCATAAGAAAAAAGATCAACATTTATTTCAGACTGCAAAACAGAACTGGGACATGAGTGGGACAGGGCTAAAGACAGAGCAGGCTATGAGAAAGATATATGGAATTTTAATTATGTGCCATACACTATGCTATTTCAGCAAGCATTCTCTCATTCACAATTTAGTGAATTCAGAAGAATTCAAAGAAGGAAGAGAGGGAGGGCTGACAAGATGGGCACAAACAGTTGTTCCCAGACAGCAGCCTTTACGCTCTAAAAGAATCTGGTGAAACAGAAGGAGGCCTCCTCTTCCCAAGTGCCTCTATTCCACAAATGATTACCAACTGGCTCCTACATCCCAGGCTGATTGCTAAGTGCTGGGATATATAGGTAAGAGAGACCTGGTTCCTTTACTCATAAATCACGTGGGAGGAAAACTCAAAAGTGACAGTTAAGGCACTTCCTGAATTGGGAAACTGGTCAGAATAAACTAGTTCTTGCAGGATGTCAGTGTATATACTGCGAGGGTCCCCAACAAAATAACTGAAATGGTACACACAAATAAACACACACAGATAATTTTGTAAACACTGCCAAGGCACACTGGAAGAAAGCCACTAGTGAAGTGAGAGCAAGACCCCTGTTTTTTTTTTTTTAAGTGAGAGTTTAAGTGGCTTTCACCCTGGGGTTAACTGTATCCAGGGACCAAAGGCTTTTGAGTTGATGTTTGAACACAGGGAAGCAGAGACAGGGCAGAAAATCTAAAGAAACCTGCTATAAAACTTCACATTCAAAAACAGTATACCCTCAGGGTTGAAAGGTTCTACAAAGACCTAAATGAACTTCTAGAATTAACACCAAAAAAAGATGTCCTCTTCATTATAGGGGATTGGGATGAAAAAGTAGGAAGTCAAGAGATACCTGGAGTAAGAGGCAAATTTGGCCTTGGAGTACAAAATGAAATAGGGCAAAGGCTAACAGAGTTCTGCCAAGAGAAAGCACTAGTCATAGCAAACACCCTCTTCCAACAACACAAGAGGAGACTCTACACATGGACTTGACCAGATGGTCAATACCAATTTCAGATTGATTATATTTTTTGCAGCTAAAATGGAGGAGCTCTATTCAGTCAGCAAAAACAAGACCAGGAACCGACATTGGATCAGATCACTAATTCTTTATTCCCAAATTCAGACTTAAATTGAAGAAAGTAGGGAAAACCACTAGACCATTCAGGTATGACCTAAGTCAAATCTCTTATGATTATATAGAGGAAGTGACAAATAGATTCAAGAGAAATAAATTCAAGAGATATGATAGACAGAGAGCCTGAAGAACTATTCACGGAGGTTTGTGACATGGTACAGGAGTCAGTGATCAAGACCATAACCAAGAATAAGAAATGCAGCAAGGCAAAATGGCTGTCCAACAAGGCCTTGCAAATAGCTGAGAAAAGAAAATAAGCTAAAGGCAAAGGAAAAAAGGAAAGACACACCCATTTGAATACAAACTAGCATTTGTTATTCAAAGAATAGCAAAGACAGATAAGAAAGCCTTCCTCAGTGATCAATGCAGAGAAAAAGAGGAAGACAGTAGAACTGGAAAGCCTAAAGATATTTCCAAGAACATTAGCGATACCAAGGGAACATTTCATGCAAAGATGGGCATAATAAAAGACAGAAATGGTATGGACATAACAGAAGCAGAAGATATTAAGAAGAGGTGGCAAGAATACACAGTTCAGTTCAGTTCACTTCAGCCGCTCAGACGTGTCTGACTCTTTGCGACCCCATAAATGGCAGCACGCCAGGCCTCCCTGTCCATTACCAACTCCCGGAGTTTACCCAAACTCATGTCCATCGAGTCGGTGATGCTATCCAGCGATCTCATCCTCTGTCATCCCCTTCTCCTGCTCCTGCCCCCAGTCCCTCCCAGCATCAAGGTCTTTTAAAATGAGTCAACTCTTCGCATGAGGTAGCCAAAGTATTGGAGCTTCAGCATCAGTCCTTCCAATGAATGCCCAGGACTGATCTCCTTTAGGATGAACTGGTTGGATATCCTTGCAGTCCAAGGGACTCTCAAGGGTCTTCTCCAACACCACAGTTCAAAAGCATCAATTCTTCAGTGCTCAGCTTTCTTCACAGTCCAACTCTCATATCCATACATGACCATTGGAAAAACCATAGCCTTGACTAGACAGACCTTTGTTGGCAAAGTAATGTCTCTGCTTTTTAATATGCTATCTAGGTTGGTTATAACTTTCCTTCCAAGGAGTAAGTGTCTTTTAATTTCATGGCTGCAATCACCATCTGCAGTAATTTTGAAGCCCAAAAAAATAGTCTGTTACTGATTCCACTATTTCCACATCTATTTCCTATGAAGTGATGGGACCAGATGCCATGATCTTAGTTTTCTGAATATTGAACTTTAAGCCAACTTTTTCACTCTCCTCTTTCACAGTAAACTATACAAAAAAAGATCTTCATGACCCAGATAACCATGACGGTGTGATCACTCACCTAGAGCAAGACTTCCTGGAATGCTAAGTCAAGTGGGCCTTAGGAAGCATCACACGAACAAAACTAGTGGAGATGATGGAATTCCAGTTGAGCTATTTCAAATCCTAAAAGATGATGCTGTGAAAGTGCTGCACTCAATATGCCAGCCAATTTGGAAAACTCAGCAGTGGCCACAGGACTGGAAAAGGTCAGTTTTCATTCCAATCCCAAAGAAAGGCAATGTCAAAGAATATTCAAGCTACCACACAATTGCACTCATCTCACATGCTAGCAAAGTAATGCTCAAAATTCTCCAAGCCAGGTTTAAGCAATACATGAACAGTGAACTTCCAGATGTTCAAGCTGGTTTTACAAAAGGCAGATGAACCAGAGATGAAATTGCCAACATCTGTTGGATCATCAAAAAAGGAAGAGAATACTAGAAAAACATCTACTTCTGCTTTATTGACTATGCCAAAGCCTTTGACTGTGTGGATCACAACAAACTGTGGAAAATTCTGAAAGCAATGGGAATACCACATTACCTGACCTGCCTGTTGAGAAACCTGTATGTAGGTCAGGAAGCAACAATTAGAACTGGACATGGAACAACAACTGGTTCCAAATAAGAAAAGGAGTACATCAATGATGTATATTATCACCCTGCTTATTTAACTTATATGCAGAGTATATCATGAGAAATGCTGGGCTGGAAGTAGCACAAGCTGCAATCAAGATTGCTGGGAGAAATATCAATAACCTCAGATATGCAGATGACACCACTCTTATGGCAGAAAGTGAAGAAGAACTAAAGAGCCTCTTGATGAAATTGAAAGAGGATAGTGAAAACTTTGGCTTAAAGCTCAACATTCAGAAAACTAAGATCATGGCTTCTGGTCCCATCACCTCATGGGAAATAGATGGGGAAGACAGGGGAAACAGTGGCTGACTTTATTTGTCAGGGCTCCAAAATCACTACAGATGGTGATTGCAGCCATGAGATTAAAAGATGCTTACTCCTTGGAAGGAAAGTTACGACCAAGCTAGATAGCATATTAAAAAGCAGAGACGTTACTTTGCCAACAAAGGTCCATCTAGTCAAGGCTATGGTTTTTCCAGTAGTCATGTATGGATGTGAGAGTTGGAGTATAAAGAAAGCTGAGCACTGAAGAACTGATGCTTTTGAACTGTGGTGTTGGAGAAGACTCATGAGAGTCTCTTGGACTGCAAAGAGATCCAACCAGTCTATCCTAAAGGAAATCAGTCCTGGGTGTTCATTGGAAGGACTGATGTTGAACCTGAAACTCCAATATTTTGGCCACCTGATGCAAAGAGCTGACTCATTTGAAAAACCCTGATGCTGGGAAAGATTGAGGGCAGGAGGAGAAGGGGATGACAGATGGTTTGATTGCATCACCGACTCGATGGACATGAGTTTGGGTAAACTCTGGGAGATGGTGATGGACAGGGAGGCCTGGCGTGCTGTGGTTCATGGAGTCGGGAAGAGTCGGATACAACTGAGTGACTGAACTGAACTGATGGTTGCACAAGAACTTATAACTACTTTATCCCCCTACTCATTCTATGTTTCCTTTATATTCAGCAAGCATTTTGGCTTGTTTGGTTCTTTGTGCATTAGACTAATCCAAAACTGTATCCCTGAAGGATGCAAGCCACTCTCAGATCTGCCTCTATTGTAATTTTACTTTGTTGATCACATGGCAGGATTTCCTTGTTCGCTCAGTGGTAAAGAATCTGCCTGCAATGCAGGAGGTGAGATACAAGTTTGTCCTTGAGTCAGAAGGATCCCCTGGAGAAGGAAATGGCAGCCCACTCCAGCATTCTTGCCTCAGAAATCCCATGGACAGAGGAGCCTGGTGGGCTACAGTCCATGGGGTGGCAAAAGAGTCAGACATGACTTAGCAACTAAACAACAATGTCAACAACAATTACAGGGCAGGGCAGTACTCAGAGGGCCCCAAGTTATCATCTGAGTGGTTTCTATGATTAAAACTCATTCTGTCCCCAGAACTCCTTCAGGAGATACGCCAACTATAATACATTTTTTTGTGAATATACTTTTTATTTGCTTTCACAATGGAATTGCTACATTACCCACATTCAATAATTTTAAATATCTAAAAAGACCTAATTTTCTTGAAATTCTATTTGAGATATAATCTAAATTCCTTATGCTGCAACTTATGTTCACTTCTTCTAGGCAGTTTCAGAAGAATTAGAGAATATAGTATAACATTCTCTGTATAATTGTCTGTCATATTCTTAAGAGATAATTCTAACTTATCTCTTGGTTTCCCAGCCTTTGGGCTAAATAATTACAGTCCCTTTAACCTTCTTTTTGAGGTCATATTCTTAATCCTTTAATCATTTAGGAACTCTCTTTTAATCCTCTGTAAATTCCCTTTTAAGTTACAGAGGCAAAACGAAATGTGGTATCCATGAAAGGTTTTTAAGCATGCTGCGTTGCTGAGTATAATGGGAGATTTATCTCATGGTATCAACACATTCTTCTTCTCACCATGACCAGTATTGCACTGTTTTTATAACTAAGGAATGACATTGTGCACTCATGTTCATCTTGTTATTTCATCTTGTTACCCACTGCTAATGAATAGTTCCCATTGGGATTATGAACTGGAGAACCGAAGATGTCACTTCATAGGATCAAATGTGAATTATACATTCACAATAAAAGAATAATCATGCAAATCCAGTGACCTTCCTCAATAATGAAATGACTATCAGTTATAGCTTACTCTGGATATATTATCTACCAGTGTGGGAGTCTGAGGTTCACGTTATCGTCTATGACTATAATAAAAGATCTGGGCAGCCCAATGTGGAGCAGAAAGAGATGGGTGGATTAATTTTAAATTAAGCAGTATGCTTCTAACATATGCCTGAAAGTAATCCTGTGCTACTCAAACACTCAAACTAAAAATTATATTGTTAAGATAACAGTTTTATAATATTTTTATCACCAAAAGTAGAAACATGTATGCAACCTGCTTATGAATTCTCTCAAAAGCTTCCTACACAGAGGTTCCCAAATGCCAGTCAGGACAGAGTCAAAAGGCTACACAAAAATTATCTAAGACCTTTTCTTGTTTGTTTTAAAATTTTACTTCTTGAAAAAATCATAGTATCTCAAGAAGTTTAGGAAATATACCAGGTATAATGCAGACTTTACCCAGCCTCACACAAAATTAATATCTAGCATCACTACAGTGTGGGCTTCCCAGGGTGCACAGTGGTAAAGAATCCACATGCCAATGCAGGAGACACAGTTTTGATTCCTGGGTCAGGAAGATCTTCTAGAGTGGGATAGAGCCACCCACTCCAGTATTTTTGTCTGGACAACTCCACAGACAGAGCAAAATGGCAGGCTACAGTCCATGGGGTCACAAGGAGTTGAACATGACTGACTGAGCATGCACGGACACATCACTAGAAGGTATCAAAACCAGGAAATTGAAGTTGATACACTCCAGGCAGCTTAATCTGATTTAGCCTGTTATACATGCCTTAGTGTATATAAGGCATGTGTGCACACACGTGTGCATGCACACACAAACACACCTTTTGCAATTTTTTCATCTGTGTAGCTTCTTATAATCTTTACCACAATCAAGACACTTAACTGCATCCAGGACAAGCCCTATTCATGCTACTCCTTTCCAGCTACATTCTCTTCTCCTACTGTCTGTCTCTAAACTTTAGCAATTACTATTTAGCAAACAGTATTTGCTAAAATTATTAGTATTTAGCAAATGTTAATCTATCCTCCATATGTTAAATTATTCTACTTTATATATGTTGTATAAGTTAAATCATAAAGTATGCATACTTTTAAAAATAGGATTCCGGTGCCTCAGAACCAAGAGATTTTGATTAAGTAGATCTGAAATAAAAGAATGGAATTCACATTTTTAAAAGTTATTAAAGGATTTTAGCAGTCCACTTAGTGTAGATACCACTAGGATAACTGGCAAATGACAGAATTAAGGGTCTAATGAGTAAGATTCATTCATAATATTTTGGGTAGTTATATAATATTAAGTATCCAGAGAAGATGTTGCAGATATCACTTCACAAGCTGCTGGGAAAATTCTCAAATATAGGATTTTTACATGCAATATAATAAAATCATAATTTAATTCATAGTTCATTCTAACACATTATATGAACAAAATAATTTAAAAATTTCAGCCTGTTCATTTGAAATTGTTTGTTGGGAATTACTAATGTAAAATACTAAAGTTCAATCCTTACATATCCTCGAAATTAATGGAGAACCTTTATAAATCAACCCTTAAAACTTATAACAAAACAGAGATACAAAAATATTAACATATACCTAAAGGTCAAACACGGGAGAAGGCAATGGCAACCCACTCCAGTACTCTTGCCTGGAAGATCCCATGGACGGAGGAGCCTGGTAGGCGGCAGTCCATGGGGTTGCTGGGAGGATGCTACTGAGTGTCTTCACTTTCACATTTCACTTTCATGCACTGGAGAAGGAAATGGCAACCCACTCCAGTGTTCTTGCCTGGAGAATCCCAGGGACCGGGGAGCCTGGTGGGCTGCTGTCTATGGGGTCGCACAGAGTCGGACACGACTGAAGCGACTTAGCAGCAGCAGCAAAGGTCAAACACTTGCAGGTGACGAAATTGTCTATAGAGAAAATTCGAAAACACCTGCAAATAACTCAATTAAGTTCATCAAAGTGCAGAATATAATAATCGATGTACAAAATTAATTGTATTTGTATATTCTGCTCATGCAAAGAGTTGACTCATTGGAAAAGACCCTGATGCTGGGAGGGATTGGGGGCAGGAGGAGAAGGGGATGACAGAGGATGAGATGACTGGGTGGCATCACCGACTCGATGGACATGAGTTTGAGTAAACTCCGGGAGTTGGTGATGGACAGGGAGGCCTGGCGTGCTGCGATTCATGGGGTCGCAAAGAATCGGACACGACTGAGCGACTGAACTGACTGACTGAACTGATTCTGCAATGAACATATATAAACAAAAGTTGAATATACAATGCTGCTGCTGCTGCTAAGTCACTTCAGTCGTGTCCGACTCTGTGCGACGCCATAGACGGACGGCAGCCCACCAGGCTCCCCCATCCCTGGGATTCTCCAGGCAAGAACACTGGAGTGGGGTGTCATTGCCTTCTCCGTGAGTATACAATACTACTCACTTAATTCAAAAACAAGAAAATACACAAAATTCTAACAAATCATGTACAGAAATACTATATACTGAAAATTACAAAATAGTGTTGAAGGAAGTAAAAGATGACCTAAGTAAATGGAAAGTTATATTGTCAATTGAAAGTCTCTAAAGAGAAAAGACATTAATTCTTCCCCCATCAGTATTCAAGCAATATTATGTAAACATTGATAAGATTATTCTAAAAGTAATCACGAAAAGGAAAGGAACTAAAATTACTTAAAAAATTTAAAAAAAAGGAAAAAGAAAAAGTGGGAAGAATCACTATAATTTTAAGATTTACACATAGTTGAAGTAATCAAGAATGTGTGGTACAGGTGGATGAATAGACACACAGATTAATGGAAAAAAATAAAAAGCTATATGTGTATACACACCAAGTATGGCCAACTGATTTTATGCTATGGAGCAAAAGCAGGTCAAAGGAAGAAGTCTTGTCTTTTCAACAAATGATGTTAAAACGATAGGATACCCATATTCAGAAAAGAGAAAAGAGAGAGGAAAAAAAAAAAGAAAAACACTAAGAGAGAGTGAGAACATAGGGAAGAGAGAAGAGAAAAGAAAAAAAGAACTTCACCCTAAAAGTTTACACATTTTACAGTGTGACCTTTGCAACCTTACACATTTGCAAATATGAACTCAAAATGAATTGCAGATGTAAATGTAAATCTTAAATATACAAAAATGTAATGGAAAATAGACTAGAAACACTTAAAGACCAAGGTTTGGTGAAAACTTCTTAGTCATAACAGTCTATAACCAAATATACAATTAAAAAAAAAAAAAAGAAAATGTGATAAATTGGATTTCATTTAAAATATAATTTTCCCCAATGAAAAAGAGTCTACCAAAAGAATGAAAATAAGATGTACATATTGGAAGAAAATATACTCAAATCACATGATAAAAGACTTGAAGTTAGAATATACAAATGATTCTCAAAATGGAGCTTTTTTAAAAAATCAAATAAGTCTATTAGATTTTATTGGTAGAAATGATATTGAAAATAATAATAAAAAAATTATAATCTTGCACTTCCTAAGAGCAACAAACAGCACTCTTGCTTAGAATACTGTTTCCAATAATCAATTAATTGAAAATAAATTTGATAAATCACATACTAATACTTGAATGGACAAAAAATGATTTTGTAGAGAGGAAAGCCAGAAACATAATCAATCAAGATATTACATTCATAAGAAACTAAAATGTATTATGTTTAGCATATGGTACAAATATTGTAATTTTGATGATACACTTCTCATATATCACTATTTTGCTGCATTTTATAGATAATAATATGACTTTAGAGAAAAATGAAGAAATGTATAGGTAAAATATGGTGGCAGTTAAAAAGAGAGAGAGATTATAATCTACTGAATGTATCAGAGAAGGATTGATGAAGTAGGAGAAATTGGGAATGTGCTAAAGAAGATAAACTTGATATTAGAAAAATGAGAGCAAAGCTATAAACATAAGAAAAGATTGTGGGAAGGGTTACAGGACTCATGAAAGTAAAATCAGAAAGGTGATTTGGAGTCTAATTGTTGAGTGTCTGAAAAACAAGTCAATTTCTTTTAGTCTTATTCTGTAGACAATGGGAGTTCAGCAGAGGTTTTCTACAATAAGCTGTTTATAAGACCAATTTTAGAAAAGATTGATTTAGTAACTGTGTGCATAATGAATTGGAGGACATAGAGATTAATAATAGCTCAACAGAAAGCAAATTTGATCATTCAGAAATTAAAAAATGAAGATTTAAACTAGGATGTTGGATGCAATAATAAATTGATGATAAATGAAACAGTAAGAGCTATGCAGATTAGCTAGGGAGTAGAAAAAAATCTCTGATGGAAAAAAAAAAAAATCTCTGATGATAGTAGATCTCTGTCCAGATAAGAACTGTCAAAATGCAGGACTGAAAAGCAAAACATTGTTATAATAGAAGAATAAAAGGACCTACTATATACCACTGAGAACTGTGCAATGTTATGTGGCACCCTTATTAGAAGAGGAATTTAGGGGAAATTTGGTACATATGGCTGAGTAACTGTGCTGTGCGTCTGAAAAGATCATAATTGTTAATTGGCTATACTCCAATATAAACTAAAAAGTTGATTTCAAAAAGATCAGTGCATAGTGATAAAATGGAAATAGTAAATATGGACTGATCTTTCAAGAAGTTTTATGACTAAAAGAGAATGAATAGTTGAAGAGTTGACTAAAAGATTTTATCAGGATAGGAGAGACAAGTTAGAAAAGTAAACAGGAAGCTTCAGTGGAGATTGGCTACCCACTCCAGTATTCTGGCCTGGAGAATCCCATGGACTGTATAGTCCATGGGGTTGAAAAAAGTCGGACACGACTTTCATTTTTCACTTTCAGTAGAGATGGAGAGAATGAAATGCCAGGAAGAAAGTGATGTACAAAAGCAAAACTTTTAAGAAAGGAGATAGTTTTGAAGACCCAGCAGAGTGACTTGTCTTGGATAGAATAAATGATAAATATTCTACTGAGATGACAGAACAGGATATCAAGATCCCATAAACTTTGTGAGAAAAAATGATATGTGGACTCCTACCAGACTGTGTCAATATTATCAAATAAATGGGGTATTAATTAGACAAAATTGCAGGTGTGAGGTCAAGAGCTCAATGAAGTTAAAAAAGGTTTAAATAAAATCACTTTGTAGGGGGGTGGAGGAAACTGTAGAGTAGATTTCCATTAAAGTTTCCCACCCCCACCCCAAATCCTGAATTAAAGTGTAATATACTCAAGATAAAATATCATATACTGTAATCTGCTCCATAATATTGAAAGCCTATCACATTGCAAAGAAATATGATACAGTCAATATATAATAAAGTGGAATTATATTCCTATTTTTCTATCCCAACTCTTAAATATAATTCTAAAGTGCAAGTCACACTGAAAAATATATAGTTACAATACTAAATTTTTGCATTATACTTGAACCCATTCATGCAATACTGACACTTTCCAATAAATCTACCATTTAAAGATCTCATGAGACGGTGTCACCCTTGCTTAATTTCTGAGGGATCAGTGAAACTTTTTTATCCTATGAAACTTTTCTTTATCTCAGTGTTCTGAGAAGTTCTAGGGAACTCCTTTGGTGACAGTAGAAGCAAATTATTTCTAAGAGTTTCCCACATATAGTGAATTTGATTTCATATTGATTTCCCTATAGATCATCTGTAATTTAATATAAATGGATTTGCTTGAGCTAAATTATAGCTTCCAAATGAGTGTGCTATAGGAAAATGCATTTGTATATTGCTTCATTTTGGTTCAACCTCACAAGTATATCTTCTTACTTATATTCTTGGCATCTCCCAATCAGAGAACAAGCCGTAAAAGTATGTTTTCTTAGTTGTATTGCTTCACCGTTTTTCTCAGATATACCCACAGCTGCATTTCAGTTTTATTTCATTTGGGAAAAGGTAAAAATGCCAAAGAAAGAACAGGCTGGAACAAAAGAACAAATAGAATAAACAGATAAATTGAGAAAATTATTCAAATGAGTCATTTCGCATTCTTACATAGTCTTAACTATAAGAATTTTGTCCCTTTGTCTTAACTGTAATAATGCCATTGGTCAGATACATGTCTTTTATTCAACATATTTTGTAAAGACTAAGAAAAGCAAACATAACATTATGTTAAGAAGAGCAAAATCAGTAATAGAGCCTACCGAAAGTTTATTGCAATGTCTAGATATCTTAATCTTCCTGATACATCTTCCAAAGAGAAGACTGTTAGATATATTCCATGGTGAACTTCCATATGTATAAGAAAATATTTTTCTCATTCTAACATTAACCAAATAAATAATAAATTTGATAAAACAGTTCAGTTCACTTCAGTTGTTCAGTCATGTCTGACTCTTTGCAAGCCTGTGGACTGCAGCAGACCAGGCTTCTGTGTCCATCACCAGCTCCCAGAGTTTACTCAAACTCAAGTCCATCGAGTCGGTGATGCCATCCAACCATCTCAACATCTGTTGTCCCCTTCTCACCCCACGTTAATAATTCCCACCATCACAGACTTTTCGGTTGAGTCAGTCTAACACATCAGATGGCCAAAGTATTGGAGTTTGTTTCAGCATCAGTTCTTCCAATGAATATTCAGGACTGATTTCCTTTAGGATGGACTGGTTGGATCTCCTTGCAGTCCAAGGGACTCTCAAGAGTCTTCCAATACCACAGTTCAAAAGCATCAATTCTTCGGGGCTCAGATTTCATTACAGTCGAACACACATCCATACATGACTACTGGAAAAACCATAGCTTTGATTAGATAGACCTTTGTTGGCAAAGTAATGTCTCTGCTTTTCAATATGCTGTCTAGCTTGATCATAACTTTTCTTCCAAATAGCAAGTGTATTTTAATTTCATGGCTGAAGTCAAGATCTGCAGTGATTTTGAGGCCAAAAAAATAAAGGCTGTCACTGTCCATTGTTTCCCCATCTATTTGCCATAAAGTGATGGGACCAGATACCATGATTTTAGTTTTTTGAATGTTGAGTTTTAAGTCAACATTTTCACTCTCCTCTTTCACTTTTTCAAGAGGTTCTTTAGTTCTTCTTCACTTTCTGCCTTAAGTATGGGATCATCTACATATCTAAAGTTACTGTTATTGCTCCCAGCAATTTTTATTCCAGCCTGTGCTTCATCCACTCTAGCATTTCTCAGGATGCACTGTGCATATGAGTTAAATAAACTGGGTGACAATATACAGCCTTGACGTACTCCTTTCCCTACTTGGAACCAGTCTGTTGTTCCATGTCTAATTCTAACTGTTGCTTCTTGACCTGCATACAGATTTCTCAGGAGGCAGGTCAGGTGGTCTTGTATTCCCATCTCTTTCAGAATTTTCCAGTTTATTCTGAGCCACACAGTCAAAGGCTTTGATGTAAACAATAATGCAGAAGTAGATGTTTTTCTGGAACTCTCTTGCCTTTTTGACAGATGTTGGCAATTTGATCTCTGGTTCCTCTGCCTTTTGTAAAACCAGCTTGAACATCTGGAAATTCACAGTTCGTGTACTGATGAAGCCTGGCTTGGAGAATTTTGAGCATTACTTTGCTAGTGTGTGAGATGAGTGCGAATGCGTGGTAGTTTGAACATTCTTTGGTATTGCCTTTCTTTGGGATTGAAATGAAAACTGACCTTTTCCAGTCCTGTGACCACTGCTGAGTAATCGATTTGCTGGCATATTGAGTGCATCATTTTCACAGCATCATCATTTAGGGCTTGGAATAACTCAACAGGAATTCCATCTCCTCCACTAGCTTTGTTCGTAGTGATGCTTCCTAAGGCTCACTTGACTTCACATTCCAGGATATCTGGCTCTAGGTGAGTGATCACACTATCATGGTTATCTGGGTCATGAAGATCTTTTTTGTATAGTTCTGCTATGTATTGTTGCCACCTCTTCTTAATATCTTCTGCTTCTGTTAGGTCCACAGCATTTCTGTCATTTATTGTGCCCATCTTTGCATGAAATACCTAATGCATGGTATCTCTAATTGTCTTGAAGAGATCTCTAGTCTTTCTCATTATATTGTTTTCCTCTATTTCTTTGTGTTGAATACTAAGGAAGCCTTCTGTATTTCACCTTGCCATTCTTTGAAACTCTGCATTCAAATCGGTATATCTTTCCTTTTCTCTTTGCCTTTTGATTCTCTTCTTTTCATTATTTGTAAGGCCTCCTCAGACAACCATTTTGCCCATTTGCATTTCTTTTTCTTGGGCATGGTCTTGATCACTGCCTCCTGTACAATGTCACAAACCTACGTCCATAGTTCTTCAGGTACTCTGTCTATCAGATCTAATCTCTTGAATCCATTTGTCACTTTCACTGTATAATATAAGGATTTGATTTCAGTCATACCTGAATGGTCTAGTGGTTTTCCCTACTTTCTTCAATTTAAGTCTGAATTTGGCAATAAGGAGTTCATGATCTGAGCCACCTTTAGCTCCTGGTCTTGTTTTTGCTGACTGTATATAGCTTCTTCATCTTTGGCTGCAAAGAATAGAATCAGTCTCATTTCATTAATGACCTTCTGTTGTTGATGTCCATGTGTAGAGTCTTCTCTTGTGTTGTTGGAAGAGGGAGTTTGCTATGACCATTCTCTTGGCAAGATTCTATTAGCCTTTGCCCTGCTTCATTCTGTACTCCAAGGCCAAATTTTCCTGTTACCACATGTGTTTCTTGACTTCCTGCTTTTGCATTCCAGTCTCCTATAATGAGAATGACATCTTTTTTGGGAGTTATTTCTAGAAGGTCTTGTAGGTTCTTGTAGGTTCTTGAAGGTTCTATGTAGGTCTTCATAGAACCATTCAACTCAGCTTCTTCAGCATTACTGGTTGGGGCATAGACTTGATTTACCGTGATATTGAATGGTTTGCCCTGGAAACAAACAGGGATCAGTCTGTCGTTTTTGAGATTGCTTCCAAGTACTGCACTTCAGACCCTTTTGTTGATTATGATGGCTACTCTATTTCTTCTTAGGGATTCTTGCCCAGAGTAATAGATATAATGGTTATCTGAGGTAAATTCACCCATTCTAATCCATTTTAGTTTGCTGATTCCTAAAATGCCAATGTTCACTCTTGCTATCTCCCATTTGACCACTTCCAACTTGCCTTGATTTCTGGACCTAACATTCCAGGCTCCTATGTAATATTGCTCTTTACAGCATCAAACTTTATTTCCATCACCAGTCATCTTCACAACTGGGTGCTGTTTTTGCTCTGGCTCTATCTCTTCATTTTTTCAAGAAAGCAGGTTGAACAGATAAGCACCTCACTAAGAATTATAAATAATTAAAATTCATAAAAGATCTATGTCAATTACTTATGACATATATGTCAATTACTTATGATTAAAATCACAGACCCTAAATCCACAAATATAAATAATCTCTATCAAATGGTTTTCCACACTATTTAAAACAAAGTACTGCAAATGGAAGGTACCTGTGGGGGAAAACATACAATTTTAGGGCTAGAATGAGAAAGAGGAGAAAGAAAAATCATTAAAACCAAGCATGAGCATAATTTCAAACAGAAAGGTGGGGTATATACTGATTCTCAGTGTCCAAGGTGAGAGTGTCAATAGTGATGGAAGGCTACAAGCAGTATCAAGATAGAGGTACTCAGGGGGTAAAAAATTTGAAGAACAGATATTCAATAGACTAAAAAGTGCAGGAGGAATTAAGGAAGAGATACTATAAATCCTGTGAAGAAAATATAGCTTTATTTATGTATACAAATTGTCTAAAATACTCTAGTAAAATAATTATTGAGTGGCGAGTGGCGGCTGCGGGGAGCTACCCCACGTCCAAGGTCAGGACTTGCGTCAGAGTGGAGATATCCCACGTCCAAGATAAGCAGCAGTGGCTGTGCTTTGCTGGAGCAGCTCTGAAGAGGTGCCCCACATCCAAGGTAAGAGAAATCTCAGTAAGATGGTAGGTGCTAAGAGAGGGCATAAGAGAGCAGACATTGTACAGGAGACAGGGAGCAAGACCATCCCCAGGAAAAAGAAATGGAAAAAACCAAACTGGCTGTCTGAGGATGCTTTACAAATAGCTGTGAAAAGAAGAAGAGTGAAAAGCAAAGGAGAAAAGGAGAGATATATCCATTTGAATGCAGAGTTCCAAAGAATAGCCAGGAGAGATAAGAAAGCCTTCCTCAGTGATCAGTGCAAAGAAATAAAGGAAAACAACAGAATGGAAAAGACTAGAGATCGCTTCAAGAAAATTAGAGATACAAGGGAATATTTCATGCAAAGATGGGCTCAATAAAGGACAGAAATGGCATGGACCTAACAGAAGCAGAAGATATTAAGAAGAGGTGGCAAGAATACACAGAAGAACTATACAAAAATCATCTTCACGACCCAGATAATCACAATGGTGTGATCACTCATCTAGAGCCATATATCCTGGAATGTGAAGTCAAGTGGGCCTTAGGAAGCATCACTACAAACAAAGCTAGTGGAGGTGATGGAATTCCAGCTGAGCTATTTCAAATCCTAACAGATGATGATATGAAAGTGCTGCACTCAATATGCAAGCAAATTTGGAAAACTCAGCAGTGGACATGGGGCTGGAAAAGGTCAGTTTTCATTCCAATCCCAAAGAAAGGCAATGTCAAAGAATGCTCAAGCTACCACACAATTGCACTCATCTCATATACCAGCAAAGTAATGCTCAAAATTCTCCAAGCCAGGCTTCAGTAATAGGTGAACCATGAACTTCCAGATGTTCAAGCTGGTTTTAGAAAAGGCACAGGAACCAGAGATCAAATTGCCAACATCTGAGGGATCATCAAAAAGCAAAAGAGTTCCAGAAAAACATCTATTTCTGTTTTATTGACTATGACAAAGCCTTTGACTGTGTGGATCACAATAAACTATGGAACATTCTGAAAGAGATGGGAATACCAGACCACCTGACCTGCATCTTGAGAATCTATATGCAGGTCAGGAAGCAACAGTTAGAACTGGACATGGAACAACAAACTAGATAGAAAAAGGAGTATGTCAAGGCTATATATTGTCACCCTGCTTATTTGACTTATATGCAGAGTACACCATGAGAAACACTGGACTGGATGAAGCACAAGCTGGAATCAAGATTGCCAGGAGAAATATCAATAACCTCAGATATGCAGATGACATCACCCTTATGGCAGAAAGTGAAGTAAAACTAAAGAGCCTCCTAATGAAAGTGAAAGAGGAGAGAGAAAAAATTGGCTTAAAGCTCAACATTCAGAAAACTAAGATCATGGCATCCCATCACTTCATGGCAAATAGTTGGGGGAAACAGTGGAAACAGTGGCTGACTTTATTTTTTGGGGCTCCAAATTCACTGCAGATGGTGATTGCAGCCATGAGATTAAAAGATGCTTACTCCTTGAAAGGAAAGTTATGACCAACCTAGACAGCATATTATAAAACAGAGACATTACTTTGACAACAAAGGTGTGTCAAGGCTATTGTTTTTCCAGCAGCCATGTATGGATATGAGAGTAAAGTAAAGTAAAGTCGCTCAGTCGTGTCTGACTCTTTGCGACCCCATGGACTGTAGCCTATCAGGCTCTCCTCTGTCCATGGGATTTTCCATGCAAGAGTACTGGAGTGATTTGCCATTTCCTTCTCCAGGGGATCTTCCCAACCCAGGGATCGAACCTGGGTCTCCAGCATTGCAGACAGATGCTTTACCATCTGAGCCACCAGGAAGCCCACGGATGCGAGAGCTGGACTATATAGAAAGCTGAGCACTGAAAAATTGATGTTTTTGAACTGTGGTGTTTGAGAAGACACTTGAAAGTCCCTTTGACTTCAAGGAGATCAAATCAGTCCATCTTAAAGGAAATCAACCCTGAATATTCATTGGAAGGACTGATGTTGAAGCTGAAACTCCAATCCTTTGGCCACCTGATGCAAAGAGCCACTCATTTGAAAAGATCCTGATGCTGGGAAAGATTGAGGGAAGGATTAGAAGGGGACTACAGAGGATGAGATGATTGGATGGCATTACCGACTCAATGGACATGAGTTTGGGTAAGCTCCGGGAGTTGGTGATGGACAGGGCGGCCTGGCATGCTGAAGTCCATGGCGTCACAAAGAGTCAGACACGACTGAGGGACTGAACTGAACTGAGCCATTATAAATGATTTTCTATCAAAACCGTTGAAACACTGTTATGTGCAACACTGGAATAATACATTAAATTTTTCATGACATCTCCAAATAAACTAAATTCCTAATAGGAACAAGTTGCTAATGGAAAGAATGATAAAGTCAGAAACAAACAGAAACTTTTGTAAGGAATGTTGTGTCCTAAAAGAAAAACCTAGGAGTTTGTAAGCAATGGAAGTACTTTTCACATATTCATTCAATTGAAAGGGCATATTTAATGACTAGCTTGAGAGATGATATTAAACAGTGACATTTATCTTTGAGATGTCTGCAATAATAATGTGTAATAATATAATAAGATGTAAGCATATTATATATTATAGTTAGTAACATATCATTCATGTATTATACATGTAAATAATATACAGATATAATGTCTAGCCTGTTCTGACTATCACAGAAATGTTACTATTTAGGGAAGAGTTAGCTCAGAAGACCTGGGTTCGTCAAGACCACACCATTTTGCAAGAGATGTCTGTTTTCAGTACTAGTCATTGGTCATCTGTGAATTGAGCTCCTGGAATATTCTGTTTGGTTAGAGCATTTAATTATGACTGAAGCCTGGAATCACAGTGTACGAGTTTGTCCAGATTAGTTTATACCAGCAATGTAATATATGGTAAATACACATTTTCTCCTCAGGGGTCTGGAGCTAGAGTAACTGAGGCCAGTCACTCAATTACTGCATGCCTAAATAAATGACTCAGACAGAAAATAAAATCCCTGAACACCCAAGCTCAAGTGCACTTCCCTCCTTGGCAACACATAACATATGTTGCCATATGTCATTGCAGGGTTAAGCATGCCCTAGAGGACAACACTAGGAGAGACAACCTGGGAGGTTTTACTTGGCTTCCTCTAGATTTTGCCCATGTATTTCTTACCTTTGTTGATTTTATTAGTTTTTTGTTTTTTGGCTATAAAAACCATCATCATGAGTGGAATTGAATAATACCAAAAAATCATCAAAGCTGAGGATGGTTCTGGGGCACCTAAACATAGGCATCTATTAGTGGGGGTGTTTCCACAGCAAAAATCTAGAATATATGTGGCTTCATCTTAGGGGCTAGGCAGTAAATAACACTTGTATCAGAGGGTGGAAGGATGGCAATACATTTTATGTTGTATGGGCATACTTGGCAAATTTTTCTGTAATATTGATGGCTGATAATTTGGCTAATGCACTTATAGCTTCTAAGGAAAAGTCTTAAGATAGAATTATATAGCATAATTGGTATTTGAAGCTCTTTAAAATTATTACAAAAGATAATCTTAAAATCAGTCAGAGTGTAAGAAGAAATAAAAATTCTCAGCAATATTTCAGAAATTAGTAAATTTAGAATAGGCATCTTTCTTTTAACCTCAAATAGTGAAATTAAATTTGGGAAATAGTTAAGCAGTCAAATCTGACTAAAATTCAGCTTTTCAGAAAGGGTCAAATAAAAAGTATTGTGAATCTAACAATCACTGGGTTGAATTGGAGACTATGATACTAATATATCTGCTTATTTTAACATGAATGGCTCAGGGACAAGGACTAAACACAAGTCTCCCCCATCAAAACCTCTGAGGTCCAATTCAACTGAAGATAAAAAGAGACATGTAGACAAGAAGACAAAGAAATGTCCTACAGGAAATCATAGAGTTAGAACAAGATGGCGGAAGAGTAGGCGGATGTGGAGTACATCTCTCTCCATGGATGCATCAGGAATACACTTTCAGACACAGGAGTGCATGCAGAACACCAGCAGAAATTAGACAGGTGCACCTGACCAGTGGAAAAGAATATATAGATCCACACAAAACACGGTAGGATGAAGGAACTGGGGGAAAAACAGGAGTGTTAGTAGGACTAAACCTGCCCTCGGCGGGTGGCGGAACTGAAGCAAGAGTTCTATCCCCACATCAGGGAAATTATTTGAGTCAGAGGAGAAACATTTAAGGCTGAGAATGAAACAGCTGATCTGTAGCAGCCTAAATGAAATGAGAATCAGACAGTCCTTGGCCCAGTCATACATACCCAGACAGGGACGCAGATCCCCTGGAAGGCACAGCAGCTGGGAGCTGGAGTTTAGGGATTGTGGAGCAATCCCTGGGCGAGGGCTGCTGTTGACTGCAGAGAGACAGATTGAGGGGATGTGGGGGAGGAGATTATGGTGGGAAATGCCTGTGGAGGAAAGCTGGGCATCCATGGAAGCAAGGCGGTACTGCTGAGTCATGCATAGGGATTAGAGTCATCACCATAGCCTCTCTCCCCCCCACACGCCAGCATTGGCAGCTGAAAAATAGAGAGGCTGGCCCATCAGTGGCCTGACGCACTGAACTACAGAGTGGGACCCCACCCAGGGTGCTTCTTTAAGTGACTGATGCACCGAACTACAGAGAAGGACCCCAGGCAAGGAAGCACTCTAAGTGCCTGAATGGGTGGAGCTACAGAGAAAGACTGGCCAAAGAGGCCTTCTGATCGCCTGCTACAAGAGGCTTGAAAAAAGACAGTGATAGGGTCATAACTCCTGTGGCAGAGGCAGTCCATGTCCTCGCACACTTGGCACTGCCAGAATCCCCACAAGCCAAGCAGCTGTTCCACCTTCATGCTCAACTCTCCTTGGGGCAAAGCTGCAACAGGCAAAAAAGTCTTGCACCTATGTGCGCAGGGTCGCTTCAGTAATGTCCAACTCTTTGCAACCTTGTAGACTGTGGACTGCCAGGCTTATCTGTCACGGAGGGGGGTTCTCCATGCACGAATACTGAGCACATTGGCCAATACTGGTTGCCATACCCTTCTAGAGCACTTTTTTCCTGCTGCCCCAGCTACCAACTCCCCTGAGTACCTGGTGCTGCCAGAACCCCTGTGACCCAAGCAGCTGCACCATCTCCACACCTGACCCCCACAGGGTCAACCAAAGTCCTCCAGGGCAGCCTCAGGAACAAACCCCAGTGGACAACCCACATGCAGAGCTGGAAATAAAACCAGAATTGAAACCCAGGGCAGTGTGACTAAGGAATAAGACCCAAACCCTCCAACCAGCTCTACAAGCTGAAGATTAAATCAACATGATCAACTTGGCAGACTCTGTGTTTATGGAATATATAAAAGGTCATTGAGAGCTCCCACAAAAAAACAAACAAACAAAAAAGAAAAAACACACTAGTTCTGACTTCTGATAGCTGTGGACATTGGAGGGAAGAACACACAGGACTGGGACCAGATTAGAACTTGAGCTGCCCCATAGCAGGTCCAGGGATCAGCACAGTGTTAGAGGGCATCTAAGGGAGGTGAAGGGGACTGTGACTCCCAGCGAGGGAAAGGACACTGACAGCAGTAACTCAACAAAAACATTTATTATTCTTATGTTTTGACTTGTTCTGTAGATTCTTTTGGATTTTTTTTTCTTTTTTTCCTTTTCTTCTCCCCTATTGTAGTTGTCTATTTTATTGGCACTTTGAAATCTATTAAGCTTTTGAGCTTTTTTTTTTTCCCCTAGTTTTTTTGTCAGTTACATTTTTTTTTATTGTTGTTGTAAACCTCTGCCTCTACTCTGGGCTTTTTCAGCTCTGGGGAGTTTTCCTTTTTCTTTTCTCTCTCTCTCTTTTTTTATTTTAATTTTCAAGTTTTTAAACTTATTATTTTTCTACATTTATCCCTTTATTTGCTTTTCCTACTGTTCTTTTCCTCTTGCAGTTAATCTTTAATATATATAAATAAATATATATAAATCTTCTTTATCTATCTCTATTTAACTTTGCATATCTATTCTTTCTTTTCTTTCTTTCTTTTCCTCTGAACATATCAGTTAGTTTTATTTTCATGGCTTAATTCCCCACTTGGCACCTTGCTTTAGCTTTTTCTTTTTTTTTTTTTTTTTTTTCCAGTTTGTGCTTCAGTTAGTTTAGTTCTGGTGTACATAATTTTTGGTTTCCTTTATTCACTGAATCAATCTATTGTACATTATTTTTGTTGGACTGTTTTGATTTTGCTTATGGGTTTATATACATATGTGTATATTCAGTCACACTTTTTCTTGTGATTATAAACCTCTGCATCTTTTGCAGTTTTGGGCTTTTGCAAGAATACCTTAGAAGAAATTGTGTAGCCATGCTAGTCAACAAAAGAGTCCAAAATGCAGTACTGGGATGCAATCTCAAAAATGACAGAATGATCTCTGTTCATTTCCAAGGCAAACCATTCAGTATCAAAGTGATCCAAGTCTGTGCCCTGATCAGTAATGCTGAAGAAGCTAAAGTTGAACGGTACTATTAAGAACTACAAGATCTTCTAGAACTAACACACAAAAATGATGTCCTTTTCATTATAGGGGACTGGAATGCAAGAGTAGAAAGTCAAGAAATACCTGGAGTAACAGGCAAATTTGGCCTTGGAGTATGCAATGAAGCAGGGCAAAGGCTAATAGAGTTTTGCCAAGAGAGCACACTGGTCATAGCAAACACCCTCTTCCAGCGCACAAGAAGACTCTACACATGGACATCACCAGATGGTCAACACCGAAATCAGATTGATTATATTCATTGCAGCCAAACATGGAGAAGCTCTATACAGTCAGCAAAAACAACACCAGGAGCTGACTGTGGCTCAGATCATGAACTCGTTATTGCCAAATTCAGACTTCTATTGAAGAAAGTGGGGAAAACCACTAGACCATTCAGGTATGACCTAAATCAAATCCCTTATGATTATACAGTGCAAGTGACAAATAGATTGAAGGGATGAGATTTGATCGACAGAGTGCCTGAAGAACTATGGGCAGAGGTTCGTGACATTGTACAGGAGGCAGGAATCAGAACATCCCAAAGAAAAAGAAATGCAAAACAACAAAATTGTTGTCTGATAAGGCCTTACAAGTAACCGTGAAAAGAAGAGAAATGAAAAGCAAAGGAGAAAAGGAAAGATATATCCATTTGAATGCAGACTTCCAAAGAATAGCAAGGAAAGATAAGAAAGTCTTCCTCAATGATCAATTAAAGAAATAGAGGAAAACTATAGAATGAGAAAGACCAGAGATCTCTTCAAGAAAATTAGAGATTCAAAGGAACATTTCATGCACAGATGGGCACAATAAAGGACAGAAATGGCATGGACCTAACAGAAGCAGAAGATATTAAGGAGAGGTGGCAAGAATACATAGAAAAACTATACAAAAAAAAAAAAAAAATCTTCATGGTCCAGATAATCACAATGGTGTGATCACTCACCAAGAGCCAGACATCCTGTACTGTGAAGTCTACTGGGCCTTAGGATGCATCATTATGAACAAAGCTAGTGGAGGTGATGGAATTCCAGCTGAGTTATTTCAAATCCTAAAAGATAATGCTGTGAAAATGCTGCACTCAATATGCCAGCAATTTGGAAAACTCAGCAATGGCCACAGGACTGGAAAAGGTCAGTTTTCATTCCAATCCCAAAGAAAGGTAATGTCAAAGAATGTTTAAACTACCACACAACTGCACTCATCTTACACGCTAGCAAAGTAATGCTCAAAATTATCCAAGTCAGGGTTCAACAGTATGTGAACCATGGATTATCAGCTGTTCAAGCTGGATTTACAAAAGGCAGAGGAAGAAGAGATCAAATTTCCAGCATCTGTTGGATCGTCAAAAAAGCAAGAGAGTTCCAGAAAAACAACTATTTCTACTTTATTGACTATGCCAAAGCATTTGACTATGTGGATCACAACAACCTGGAAAATTCTTCAAGAGCTGGAAATACTAGACCACCTGACCTGCCTCCTGAGAAATCTGTATGCAGTTCAGGAAGCAACAGTTAGAACTGGACATGGAACAACAGACTGGCTCCAAATTGGGGGAAGGATTACATCAAAGCTGTATATTGTCCCCCTGCTTATTTAACTTATATGCAGGGTATGTCATGAGAAACGCTGGGCTGGGTGAAGAACAAGCTGGAATCAAGATTGCTGGGAGAAATATCAATAACCTCATATAGGCAGATTACACCTTCCATAAGGCAGCGAGCAAAGAACTAAAGAGCCTCTTGATGAAAGTGAAAGAGGAGAGTGAAAAAGTGGCTTAAAACTCAACATTCAGAAAATTAAGATCATGGCATCTGGTCGCATTACTTCATGGCAAATAGATGGGGAAACAGTGCAAAGAGGAACAGACTTAATCTTCTTGGGCTCCAAAATCACAGGAGATGGCGACTGCAGCCATGAAATTAAAAGATGCTTACTTCTTGGAATAAAAGTTATGACCAACGTAGACAGCATGTTAAAAAGCAAAGCTATTACTTTGCCAACAAAGGTCCATCTAGTCAAAGCTCTGTTTTTTCCAGTAGTCATGTATGGATGTGAGAGTTGGACTATAAAAAAGCTGAGTGCCAAAGAAATGATGCTTTTAAACTGTGGTGTTGGAGGAGACTGTTGAGAGTCTGTTGGACAGCAGGGATATCCAACCAGTCCATCCTAAAGGAAATCAGTCCTGCATATTCTTCAGAAGGACTGATGCTGAAGCTGAAACTCCAATACTTGGCCACCTGATGTAAAGAACTGACTCATTTGAAAAGACCCTGATGCTGGGAAAGGTTGAAGGTGTGAAGAGAAAGGGACCACAGAGGATGAGATGGTTGGATAGCATCACCGACTCTATGGTAATCTGAGTAATTTCTGCGTGTTGGTGATGGACTGGGAGTCCTGGCATGCTGCAGTCCATGGGGTCACAAAGAGTCAGACATGACTGAGTGACTGAAGTGAACTAGCATAAGAGGCTTGGACTTAGATTTTTTTTTTTTTTTTCAGGTAAGATTTGTATATTTGCTTCCAGATAGGCATATCAATTCTGATACCTTGATCACTGAATTGCTTGGCTTAGCATTTTGTTATTTTTAATATGAAGCTTTCAATTATGACATTAAAACACTGGCATGATTATAGGTTCTCACAGAATGGAATTGGTTCTGTATGTATGTATTTATTTTTTCTTCCTGTAATTGAAAGAGCCAGAAATTCTCTTTGCCACCTGCTAGATTTTTCTAAGCCTACCTGGGTTTTCTTTGTTCTCCATTATTATTTGTTGCCTAGCATTTATCTCTACAGTTTCTATAAGCCTAAGGTCTGGTTTTTCATTTCCTGAGGAATGGAAAATGTGGTCCAAAATTCTATGTAAACAGAAATTTGGTGTGGGCATTGATCATTATTGAAGAAAATCAATAAGAAGAACTGAAAATTCAAATTTTCAGCTTAAAATTTCATCTTTCCTCCTCAATGAGCATCTGTACTGATTTACGATTACTTCTTCTTCTTATCTAATCTCTTCATTCATCTCCCTCCACAATTAGTCATGCTGTGCTAAGTTCTTCAGTAATGTCTGACTTTTTGTGACCCCATGGATTATAGATCACCAGGCCCTTCTGTCCATGGGATTCTTCAGTCAAGAAGACTGGAGTGGATTGCTATGCCTTCCTCCAGGGGTCTTCCTGACCTGGGGAAGGGATTGAACCTGTGTCTCTTACGTCTTCTGCACTGGCAGGTGGGTTCTTTGCCACTAGTTCCACCTGCAAAGCCCCCATTATTAGCCATAACCATCAGCTGACAACAGCAGGGAAATGGAATCTTGAACTCCACAATCACAAGGAACCAGATTCTGCAATAACCACTCCCAATGTTCCCAATAACCCAGTCCCTAGCAACCACAAATACTACTCTCTATTTCCAAGAGGACATAGATTTAGATTCCCCCATAAGTAATACCAGCAATATGTCTTATCTGACTTTTTTTTTTTCACTTAGCATAATGTCCTTCAGTTTATCCATGTTGTTATAAAGGACAGAATTTCTCCTGGAGAATATGGAGGAAGTATACACCAGCCCCATCTCAGTGCTCAGGAGAATTACAGCCAGCACCTAGATGCATGTTAATTAGAAGCTAGAAACTTAGGCACAGTTCATAAAGTATGCAGTCAAACCCCTTGCAGAGAAAGACTTGGGTATGGACATTTTTGCCTGTTCCCTCTGCTTTGATCCCTGGTGAAACAACCATAGCTGTGCCCATTAAAAACAATCTTTTTTGACATATTCTGTGGAGCTCCTGAATGCAAGACTCACCAGCTTTCAAACCTAGGCAATCTGAGGGTCTGTCCTTTGGATGACACCTTAAAAGTTGGAACACTAGATGTGCAGTCCAAACCATGTTCTCCTCAGAGACAGTCTGCAAGTTGGGGGTTCCCTTCTTATCAGCTGTGTTATGATGGTGGTGAGGTTCGTGGCAAGAATTTGACTCAGCATTTTGATACAGGTATTTTCTCATTCACTCAATGTGTAGGTGTGTTTGTTGTTGTTTGTTGTTTAGTTGAGAAGTATTGTCCAACTCTGCATCCTCGTGGACTGTAGCCCACCAGGCTCCTCTGTCCATGGGATTTCCCAGGCAAGATTACTGGAGTGGGTTGCCATTTCGTTCTCCAGGGGATCTTCCTGACCCAGGAAGATACTCAGATAGTTTTCTGGATTTCTCTTAGAGGAAATTGCTCTGTGTGTAGCTGTACATTCAGTGAACTTGGAGGAAGAGAGAACCTGAGGAACTGCCTATGTTACCATCTTGGTCTGGATTCTGATCTCTACTCTTCTTGTCCTTTTTTTTTTTTTTAAGGCCAAAGGGATTATTTTTCCTTACATCTCTTAGTTTGTCAGGATTCCTGAAACTTCACACACACACACACAAATCTGAAAAGATCTAAATTCAACTAAATTCAAGAACCTCTGGGTATAAGCTTATAGAAGTAGTAAGTCAGCAAAATGAAAGCGTAACTCAGTATTAGAGCATCCTAGTGTTTCAAGATCTTTGACAGACTTCAAAAATGTTGTCAAATTGTTATCCAGGGCTTTGAACTAGAAGGTTTTAGCTTTGAGCAGGCCTTAATGGGCAGAATCAACCATCATTCACTGAAATATATAAAACTATGAAGCTAAAGTAAAAAAGTAAAACTGATATTTAAAGAGCATGAAGAAAAGCACTCTATCCATGTAAAAATGTTCAGATGGAGAAAAATGTTTCAGAAATTACCAGATGCCTAAAAGACTCAAGCATTTGAGAGCAAGGATGAGAAAATGATTGAAGGCTCTAGAACTGAATGCCCCCTGGAAACATTAAACTTGCAAATTCAATTTAGTTGTTTCTATTTTAGCAGACACTGAAAAGGCAGATTTTCCCCAGAGATTTATAAAATAGAAGATCAAGCTTGATTTTTTCCAGTTTTGTCAACAAAGAGAAAAACAAAAACAAAAACAAAACAAAACTAACCATAACCGTTACAAAATAAATAAATACTTTGTCTAAAGGATTTTATTTACATATATCTTTTAAGAGCACCAGCAATGAAACATCCCAGCATGATAATAATCATTCATTCATTTAATCAAAATATATTATAGAGGACATATACCTGCTATTGTTCTAGTTGCTGAAAATGCATGAGTATAAAAAATGCAAAGTCCTACCACTCATGAAGCTTACATTTTTATTGTACAAAAACAAAAACAACATATGAATAAATACATAATTTTACAGATGGTTATCAGTGGACGAAATAAAGTAAAACAATATAAGGCAACAGAGACAAGAGAGTTAGTTGGTTACAACTGGTTAAAGAATTTAAGTGGGTTGCCATTTTCTTCTCCAGGGGATCTTCCCAACCCGGGGATTGAACCCAAGTCTCCCTCACTGCAGGCAGACGCTTTACCGTCTGAGCCACCAGGGAAGCCCTTCAAGAATCTAGGTATCCTATTAACAAATGGTGACTAATAGTATATTTCAGTACCTCAAAGGGAAATAGCTAATTGTTGCTCTCTCTCAAATCTCCAGATTGATAGTACCTTCACATCTATTCCTATAGTATATATGCATTGTCTCAAGACACAGAGTTCATGGTAATATAGTTACTGTCAAAGAGAAATTGTAAAAGATATTGTTAAAAATAATAAGGAATATCTTATTCAAGACTATAGATGAGAGAGATAGAACACAATTCTGCTGAAATAAAAGCCAAAAGAAGTTTTTTTCAGTTAGTTGATGGAGAACATGAGGAGGAGGGCTGATCAAGGAGATGAGGTCATTTGGCATTTACGTTTGCTGACTGGCATTTGTGGAAGCTAGGCTTCTACCTTCAACAGAGAAGAGGTGATAGAGGTGCTATCTTTCTTAATGATTACATTTCAAAGAGATGACTTCAAGGCCTTTGAAAAAAACATTTCTGGGTTGTTAAAGATATGCATTTGAATGATAGAGAGATAATTAACAATGGCAATGTTACTAAAATAAGTACTCTAAGAAAAGGAAGGTCAAGGCCCTCCAGTAAGGAAGAAACCTGTCTAAAGTTTGGTAACACTCAAGGGAACATTTAGGCCATCTTGGTCATTACATAGAATGAATTACTAGTACATCTGCCTCCATATCTTATCATGTAACTTCTCATAGAGATGACACAGTGTTGTTCCTTTATCTATCCTGTCCCAGATAAGTCACAATGCAAAAGAAGAAAAGTTGCCATCACCCAGGTGGGAACTTATTATAACTTATACCATAAGCTTATAATAAATAAAGTACCCATAGATACATCTATTTAACTTGATCTCCTAGAAATCTTAATCACTGATCTTAAAATAATCTATGATGACTAAAACATCCAGCTGTTGTTTTTGGGTGAGAGTTCATGCCATCTTTTAGCATCACTACCTTAGAAAAATTATTTTATTAGTCCAATTACTTACAACTTTATTTTCCTCTAGAGGTTAAGTCTCCAAAGTTTCTTGGAAGAAAATTCCTGCTAGAATCTATTCAGATTGAAAGTCAATTGCATGATTGCAAAGAGCCTCTAGGAGTTATTTTAGACTAACTTAGACCCCTAGACCCGCTCCTAAAATCCTTTCAGACCATAGCAGAGCATAGCACTGGCACAGCTGATTCAGGGATGATCAAACCATCACATATGTTATCAGTAAATATTACTGGGATTTATGCAGTCTAAATTATCCTGTATTCTATGAACCTGTTATAGGATAATATTCTGCCATCAAATACAACCCCATCTCAAAGATTTCACATAAATTTCTTTTGTCAACCTTAATAGGAATAATTTTGGTGATATACAGAAACTAATAACATCAGAAATCTTATCTCTTAGTATTATCTTAATTTAAATTTTGCTTTCCTTAAATGTTTTTGGTGTTTAGTCACTAAGTTGTTTCCAACTCTTTGTGACCCCATGGATTATAGCATGCAGGCTTCCCTGTCCTTCACCATCTCCTGGAGTTTGCTCCAACTTATGTCTTCTATCTAAATTCACACTCGGTATAATCAGAAGAGCAAACAAAGCTTTAATGCTAGTCACATGTCAGCAATATATTTCTCATTATACATAAGGTATTATCATGGATTGTGGTCCCAAAGGGGGCAGCTAGTCAGGATTCTCCACCTATATTATTCCTTTGAAGTAGTTCTCTCAACTGATTCATAAATCAATCTCAATGGTAATAAAGTCTATATAGCACAATTTGATGGTTCACTGTTTTGGTCTACCCTGAAGCTGAGTCATCAGGATATATAAAATCATGTTGCTCTCCCAGATTATCCAAGTATAATATTTAGGCAGAACTCGTTAACCAGTCAGTCCTAAAGGAAATCAACCCTGAATATTCACTGGATGAACTGGGGCTAAAGCTGAAGCTGAAATACTCAGGCCACTTAATGTGAAGAGCAGACTCATTGGAAAAGACTGATGCTGGGAAAGATTGAGGGCAAGGGGAGAAGGGGGCGGCAGAGGATAGGATAATTAGATGGCATCACTGACTCAATGGACATAAGTTTGGGCAAACTCTAGGAGATAGTGAAGGACAGGGAAGCCTGGTATGCTACAGTCCATGTGGTTGCAAAAAAGTCGGACACAACTTAGTGACTGGATAACATAAATCAATAGAAATCTAATTTTCCTTCTGTGAAAATGACAGTCTCCACAGGGGTTTTCTCTCAGCATCAGCCTTTAGACAGTACTAGATTTGAAAAAAAATAGTGAACAGGATTATTCTCTAGATTTGAGATACTCTCAAGAAAATGGCATGATTGACTTCATTCCTAAGACTCTGATCTATTTATGAGCAATCCCCTGTTTGCAGGATCTCCTCTGTTCCTATGTATCATTTTTTCACCTACATCCCTCTCTCCCGGCTCAGGCTTTCTCCTCTTGGCTCAGGAGGAGAGCCAAGAGCAAACAATGCAGAAAACTGACGGACACTTTTTATCAGATCCACCTGCGATGGATGCCAAATGATCTGACTGGTAAAAACAAACAAACAAACCAACCAACAAACAAACAAAAAAAACCACAGACTGTCTCTGTTGATAAGTTATGGAATTGCAATCATAATCAACCCCAATTTGGCTACATGGGGTGAAGTGATGATACATTTTACAGTAGATTTAGGAACAGGAGCTGTCAAATGTAGCAGCCTATAAAACACATCATGTGTATTTATACTATTAACCTCTTGGGATTTATATAGGTCCACCTGAGCTTGAGACTTTGGGATCAGACAAAATCAAAGAAAAATTTTTGAGGTCAGAAAGATAGAATATCCCATAGTTTCATCATCCTCCATTTCTTATTCTCATGTGTAGTCTTTGAAACCTTTCTAGTCAAGACCTTGGCTTACTTACTTTTATATGTAGCATAGCACAATTATTTAAATAATTAATCTATACTTTAAAATATTTTCATCGCTTATTTTGAGTACTAGGTACTTCAATTACCCATTTTAACTTTAAATGAAATCAGTGTTCTGAGGGTATGGTAGGAGTATAGTTTGTATTTTGTCTTTGTACTGTTTCCTTGCCACTTTTTGTTGTTGTTATTGGTATATTGGCAGCAACAAAGTGTATAATACAATTAAAAATATATATATTCAAGTCATTTGAACTGATGGAAAATTTACTGTCTCAAACTTTTATGTCTGTTACAAGTAAACCATAAAGTAAAATAAGTGTCAATCCCATTTAACAAGTTTGCAGAGGCTATCAGTATAGGTCCACGGAGCTACTGGTATAGATCCAATATAATCCACTTGCTAGATACGGGAGAGCTCTTGACTAGGGAATTATTCCTCAAGCCATTTTCAGTTAGCTCTCTTCTGTCTAAAATGTGTATAGTTTCTTCTCCTTATAGAAGTTTCATAACATGCAAGATAATGCGTGTTCTCTTTGTCCATCAGTACATGGTATGAGCACCTCTATTTCTGAACGTTTCATATACTTAGGGAGAAAGCTGTGGAGGTCTGACAAAGGCATTTGCCTTAACATTCTAATCCCCTTCAGAGCTGGCAAGCGATTTTTGTTTGTGATTGTCTGCCACATATACAATCACATACACACACAGTTATCTACATGGACCATTTTCATTTTTTCTGTAGATTCCCATAGATATTTCCATAACTGAGAATCCCGTAGGATGGAGCTTTTATTGTCTAGACATCTAGGATTCTGTTTGCCTCTCCATATTGCAAGGCCACTAGCTACTGCCCAACAGTCTGTAAATATTCAAAAAGTGCCCTAAGCAACCCAAGCCTAATTTCTCTTCTACTACGAAATAAACAGCTCTCAGCTCCGACCTTCTGTCACTAAGATTTTACCATCTGCAGGGTATATTGCAGATGATTTCCAACCAACAATGAAATCCTCAATTGGGAACCTGAAAGTCTGTTTTGCCTCAGCTGGGGAGAATCAAATTGTTCATCTCAAGTAGCAATGAGTGCAGAAAAGTACATGGAGTGCTCTATATTCAGTTCGGTGGGTGTGAATTAATCTCCTCATGAGCAAGGTGGATTCCTTTGAACTTTCCCTGGTTAGAATGTTCAGAAATACATGACTTCCATCTTATGAGTAATCTTTGGTGGGCTCCTTCTATATTTGAATATATGTCTCATATCACCCCAGCCATGATCATCATTTCTCACTCCTGAATTATCTGATGCCCTTTTATGGTTAAGGCAGTTTATGCAAACATCTCATAGAAAGGTAGTAAATGTCTATTTAACAGGCTGTGAAAAGCAGCTGTACACACTGCCTCTGAGTAGAGAACTTCTGGGAATTTCACAGACTGGACTGACACTTGAATTTTAGTTGGATTTATCAGTCAGTCTCTACTTGTAAACGAGTGAATATAGTCCTTAACTCTTCCTGTGCTTCTTTCTCAGAGGATGCAACTCATGATATCATCAATGTTGTGCATTAAAATATTTTAAATGG